>NC_081569.1:125690460-125718238 GCF_022355385.1 Mustela nigripes | reverse complement strand
GTGAAAATAGAACTGCCCTATGACCCAGCAATTGCACTA
Source organism: Mustela nigripes (assembly GCF_022355385.1). Taxonomy (NCBI): domain Eukaryota; kingdom Metazoa; phylum Chordata; class Mammalia; order Carnivora; family Mustelidae; genus Mustela; species Mustela nigripes. Next base: position 125,718,199 of record NC_081569.1, on the reverse strand, counting down.
CTGGGTATTTACCCTAAAGATACAAACGTAGTGATCCAAAGGGGCTCATGCACCCGAATGTTTATAGCAACAATGTCTACAATAGCCAACCTATGGAAAGAACCTAGATGTCCATCAACAGATGAATGGATAAAGAAGATGTGTTATATATACACAATGGAATACTATGCAGCCATCAAAAGAAATGAAATCTTGCCATTTGCGACGACGTGGATGGAACTAGAGAGTATCATGCTTAGTGAAATAAGTCAATTGGAGAAAGACAACTATCATATGATCTCCCTGATATAAGGAAGTAGAGATGCAACATGGGGGTTAAGGGGGTAGGAGAAGAATAAATGAAACGAGATGGGATTGAGAGGGAGACAAACCATAAGTGACTCTTAATTTCACAAAACAATCTGAGTATTGCTGGAGGGGGGTTGGGAGAGAGGGGTGGGATTATGGACAGTGCTGTTCTTAGGTATCTTTAAAAACATTAATAAAACAGGATAATGATTCCCTACTTTAAAATCCATGGTTTCCCAAATTTTTCCTACAATGAGGTGAATAGAGCTCTTAAAAGCATTTATAAAACTAAATGAAATGGCAATCCATACTGGCATTTAGGGAAGCAAAATGGCTTTCTGAGTTTCCTTTAAGACATTTGTATCTATGGGCCAGTTAATTAATCATGTTTATCATGGCTCAATCAGCTATTCAAGTCAGAGTCTTTATACAACTGTGGCTTAGTGATTTAGCACTTGGCTTCTGGAACCATACTGCCAGGATATGATATCCATTCTCTTCATATTACAGGTTACAAGTCTTAGGCAACAGGACTAACATCTCTGTCTAGCTTTCTTCATTAGCAAAATGAAAATAATAGCAATGCCTGACTCATTGGATTACTATAAAATAATTAATATAAATTATTATATACAATATAAATATTAATATATATTATTATGTTGACATAGTGGAGTGCTTTGAATAGTGCCTGCCACGAAGTAAAAACAAGAGTTGTTATTGTTCTCTTGGAACTAGTTCTTGGTCCCTCACCTCAGATCAGCATTCTCCCTTCCCGTATACCTCAACTTGCTAGGTTCCTCTTCTGATTTACCCAGACCAACACCTCACCCTGACTCATAGTACCACAGAAACCCCTTAGTACCACAGTCACTCCTTAGAACCACAGAAACTCCTTAAAGACTACATCCTTTGCCTCTGTGTTTCTCACATGACCTAGCATTATACTTTGCATAGGGTGGATAAAACTTAAGTATTTATCAAAAGGAACTTCCCTGGTTGTCCCCATGGCAAGAAATTGCCCGTCAGGCACACACTTCCCTCTCTGCTGTCTTAGTGAGATGACTCAGTGCCAAAGTGCCATTAAAGAGTCTCATAAGCAACATGAGTATAATTCAGCCATTAAATCTTATAGGATATAATCTCCAATATATTCGCTACTTCGTACTCAGTGAATTATTTGGTAAAAGGACAAAGGTCAAGAATACATGTGAAGGTAGGTGCCATCTAATAGACTCTATATTCAGATTATGAAATCTGATGGTCAAATTATTCTTTCTGAAAGAATAACTTCATTATTAATAAGAGATAGGTTGAAGAGATATCAAACTACAAATTGTATTTACATAAAGTCAAGAATCCAGTCTACCAAAATACACTCTACCTTACCTACTTACCTGCATAGTCTGAGACAATAGCCAAGACTAAACTGTACTAAGATATATGGACAATTCAATCAATGCAGAAAAAATGAATTAGTAAAAAATGCTCAACAAAAGTTATGCCAATTTACTACTCTCTAATTTTTTCCCCTTCATCATCTATATAGAAACGAAAGAAAGGTAGACTACTACATGATGGGTAGGGTGTTCCTTACAATTTAAGCATTCTATGATTCCGACCTCGACCAGGCAACCAGAAGGAGACTCTGTATTATCCTTTGCAACTTTTTGTGCTAACATAGTCCATGGCCATAGGAAAATAAAGTGGGCCAAAGAAGTGAAAATGAGTATTGTAGAAGAACCTAAGGTCACTCATTTAATGTAGACCTAGTAAATGACTTTAATAATATGTCCAAAAACAAAAACAAAAGAGAAATAAATTTTCTTATTGGTTAATCTTATTTCTTTCAGCTTCAGTCAGACATCTTTAGGTTTAATGGGGTTGACAGACAAATAAATGCGAGAAGCACATGGTGTATATGTTTTCATTTAAAAATGGTATTTTTGAAAATTTCTATCTAAATCAAAGTTTTATAAATCAAATTGCAGCTAAAACATATTAGAAAAGTTTGGTATTTAAAGTAACTTTATAATGATTCTAGAAAATAAATGATTGACAGTTCATGCATATCATTGATATATTCAGCTTTTTTACATTAAGCCAGGTTCATCCTTACCACAAAAAAAGTTCCATAATGCCAGGGTTTCTTATCAAATTTATTCCTGCCTTTGTTTTGTGAAGATTAAGCAAGTTAATATACACAAAGCCCTTCAAACAGTAAAGCAGCATTCAGGAAATGCCAGCTATTGTTATTCTTGTTGCTTTTTCTTTCTATGATAGTATGTCCATACATTCCCAAATATTCGCTAGTGTGGAGGGATGGAGAAATATCTTTCTCATCTACTCTTTTTCTGTGAACTTCCCCTTACTACCACATTCTCCCTGAAGCAAGTAAAAGCTCTAACTGGAAAAACAGGATTCAAGTAAATTCTTTAGAGGGTTTCACAATCAGGTGTAGCTCAAGTAATACATAATTCATCACACTGAATTCATATTTTGGCTAAGACAGAAAGTAGGCTATTAGCCTTAATGATATTCACTTAAGTAGTAAAAATCACACTTTTATCTCTATTTAGCCCTTTATTGTTACATCTGATTGCTTATTTGTTTAAGCTCATCTGCCTTACCACCTACAAAAATTGTTTTATGATTTTTCCTTTGTTTTAAATTTCACAGATGTTTTTGAATTTTTTTAAACGAAACCCATGGATATAGCTTTATATGCTATCAATTCTGATAAAAGGTATAAAAGGAGACACTACAGAATTAAAAGATGAGTTTTGGAATCAGACAAAATTTAGTCTTTCTATTAATCATGAGGCTTTAAGCACATTACTTATTCTCTTCCAGCTTCAATTTTTTCATTTCTAATATAGAGATAACAGTTCAGAGTTCATAGAGTTATTGCAAGGAATTAAATAATTTAAAATAAATGTCAAGGACCTTGTATATGGTAAGTATTCAATGCTTATAATTCTATAAAAATTGCTGAGGTGGGCAGAACCTCAGAGGTCATTAGAGTTGCCTTTAAACAGGGAATTATTAGCCTAAGCAACTATTCTTTTAATAAAAGAATAAATGGAAATATAATACTTACATTATTCTTTAAGTACAGATATTTAGTTGGCTCTTATCTACTGATACTCAATTAGATCTAAGTACATACACACACAGTTAAGTAGCTATGTATACATTTATATATGCATTTATATGTATAACAGGTATATTTTTGAACTGTAACTTCCTTTGAACACATTTAATGATTCATTAACTGAATGTTTCCTGAACTCAACATTGGTCAATTATATTCTCACTGAAACTCAAAATTTCTATGATCTAATGTTTTTCTATAGCTTTTTAAATACTTGTCAATATATATTCTTAATCCATTACCTGTTTGAAATTCATAATATTTAAATCTGGGCCACCCATCAAAGCTTTAGAAAGGGCATCTGCTTCCCATAACATCTCCATGTCATCGATTTGCAAACACATTAATCATGTTTCGAGGCACTTCCAAACCCTGCAGTGCTCATTTGGATAGTACCAAAATGTCTCTAGGTGAAAGTGTATGAAAATCACCTAAGAATAGGAAAGCATCCAACTACTTCTATATTGCTAAACACTGGTGGTTGATTTTAAAGGCAGTAAAAGATTGAGTAAGCTACTTATGTTTAACCAATAATAATATCTTGATCTTTGTAATAAAGATGATGCTACTGAATTCTCTTCACAACTAAGTTGTTTGAATTGTTTTTCTAGTATAGTAATGGGTTGCATAAACCATGGATATTCTTCTTTTTGAGTGAATTCTGACCTCTTGGTTCCCCCACCCTTGCCATCTCCACTCCATTCTATTCATGACCAAGTAAATTTATGACAGGGTAACTGGGGTTAAGAGTGTACCACATATTCTCTAACAGATAAAATTAGAGCTCAAGACCCTGGCCCATATTGAACTCATGACCCTGACTTCATTAGGAGTTTACACTCAATAATGGAACCAACTGGCCTACATTTAATTGATATTAATTAGGTTATTGAATAAATTGAATTAGCCCTAGTATGGTTTCAATACCCTGATGGTCTCAGGAAAAGCCCTGGCTACCAAGTGAAATTGTACTACTCACATCTGATCCTTCTCCATGCTTAATAATAGAGTTTGGCGGTTGAACCAAGATAGACCTTGAATCTTCAGGGTTCTATTTTGTCTCTAATTGGTGTGCTTTTATACCGTGTGTGTGTTAACTGTTACTGGACAGTTTGAATTATTCTAAGCTTAAACTCATTGTTACTTCTTTCCTATTTTCCTCATCACTCATAAGTACGCTAAACATTTTTTATATGGACTGCATTTCTGGGTTTTCCATGAAGTTGGTTGTCTCTGTATCATTTTCTTGCCTCCTTTTTTTTTTTTTTAACTTAAACATCTGTTTTCCCTTAAAACATACTTTATGCTTGTGTCTGAACTTTTGCTTAAGGCAAATGTTATTAGAAAAGAATAAAAATTGACAGGGATATGTGCACTTAGCTAACTCATCAGAAAAAAGAAATTAATGCAGCCCGAGGTTTGTTTTGGGGAAATTTTAATTTCAACTCAGAAATCCACAGATGAACTTGGGCTTTTTCAGGTCACATATAGTCTTCATATTAAATAATACCATGATAATAATAATAATAATAACAATAATGAATTTTTATTACTATAATATCAGAAAATAGTGTTATATAAATGGTATAAATATTACAGTAAATAATATATTCAAGTACATAATTGTATACTTGTAATATATAATATGAACACTATGTCAATACTGATTTACATAATATAATGGGAATCATTACTATGATAAAGAGTATAATAATAGTTTTATATTATTTGTTATTAAATAATACTATTTTTTTTTGTCTTTTAATTTTTTTATTTTTTATAAACATATATTTTTATCCCCAGGGGTACAGGTCTGTGAATCACCAGGTTTACACACTTCACAGCACTCACCAAATCACATACCCTCCCCAATGTCCATAATCCCACCCCCTTCTCCCAAACCCCCTCCCCCCGGCAACCCTCAGTTTGTTTTGTGAGATTAAGAGTCACCTATGGTTTGTCTCCCTCCCAATCCCATCTTGTTTCATTCATTCTTCTACCCACTTAAGCCTCCATGTTGCATCAAAACAGCATGGAGGTTCCTCAAAATGTTGAAAATAGAACTGCCCTATGATCCAGCAATTGCACTATTGGGTATTTACCCTAAAGATACAAATGTAGTGATCCAAAGGGACACATGCACCCGAATGTTTATAGCAGCAATGTCCACAATAGCCAAACTATGGAAAGAACCTAGATGTCCATCAACAGATGAAATAATACTATTTTAATATTATTAATCCCCTCACATGATTAATCAATTCCAGCACAATGTCTTTTATGTTATTTTCAATTTCATTGTGATCCCTAGCAAATCTGATTCAGGCAATAGCCAGTATCCCATTAATTGATTAATTCATCCAATTAATAGCCATTGAATAGTCTTCTGTGTGCCCTATACTTTGCTAAAACCTGAGGATACCACTTAGAATAAGGCAGAAGTGCACCTGCCCTTATGTAACTTGCATTCTCAGATGGTAAAAGCAAAATTCCTTTTTCTACCTAATTCTTTCCTTCCCTGGGGTGGTGAAGTAACTTATCTGATTGGTGAGTCTGGGAGCAGATCCTCAGCATGCATATCTCAACCTCTCCATTCTTCCTTCTTCTGAGGCATCAGCTTCCTTCTGAAAGCCCATCCCAAAAGATGTCAGTCCAAATGTGGTGTCAGATATTAGGAAACTCTGTTGCCACACATCTAAGCCATTACCTCCCATTCAGTAATAAAGCTAACATTTCTATCTCCAAGATTATCTTTGAATTATTTGTCTTATCTCTTAAGCGGTTCCAAATTCAGCTGGTAAAGAAGATTGCTCTTCATTGGGTTTCCTCAAACTTAACACTGACCTAGAGAAGAGAGAGGGGACTAATTCCACACAAAGTGAGTGGCAGACATGGGGTCTGCCACCAATGTTTCTAGATCTTCTCTCCTTCCAAATACGAGAGTCAATTTCACATTTTAATTCCTTACTATTAGGTCTGGCCATGTGATTTGCATTGGCCAAAGAGCAGAGGACATGTATGTCACTTCCACGTGGATGTATTCAAGAGCTGATGTGCCACACCATTCTCTACCTTCTATGTTCTGTTCTACCATGATTACTATAGAGGCATGCAGTAAAATGTGTCATCCTGTGAGCACAGAGCACCCAACACAGACCCTGAATGACTGTGATGAGAACTGTCCTGCTGACCTGCTTTGGGTATGAAGTGTTGTTTTTGTTTTGTTTTTTTACAATTTAATACAGTAGAATGAGTTCATTTCCTTTTTTTTTTTTTAGCATAGTTTTGTATTTATTATCAGATAAGGAGATTCAAAAATTACAACAGAAGTTCAAGTTAGAATATTTGAACTATACATGTAGAATATGAGGTTTGTTTTTTTTTTTTAATTTTTTATTTTTTATAAACATATATTTTTATCCCCAGGGGTACAGGTCTGTGAATCACCAGGTTTACACACTTCACAGCTCTCACCAAAGCACATACCCTCCCCAATGTCCATAATCCCACCCCCTTCTCCCAAACCCCCTCCCCCCAGCAACCCTCAGTTTGTTTTGTGAGATTAAGAGTCACTTATGGTTTGTCTCCCTCCCAATCCCATCTTGTTTCATTTATTCTTCTCCTACCCACTTAAGCCCCCATGTTGCATCACCACTTCCTCATATCAGGGAGATCATGCCATTTGCAACAACATGGATGGAACTAGAGCGTATCATGCTTAGCGAAATAAGTCAAGCAGAATATGAGTTTTTTAAAAAATATATTTAAGTATAGTTGACACACAGTTCATTAGTTTCAGGTGTACAACATAGTGATTTAACATCTCTATATGTTATGTTCACAAGTGTGTCTGTCACTATACAATACTATTACAGTATCATTGATATTCCCTATGTTCCCTATACTGTACCTTTTATTCTTGTTTTATTAATTCCATAATTGGAAGTCTGTATCTCCCTCTTTCCTTTGCTCATTTTACCTTTCCCCCTTCCTCCTTACCTCTGGAAACCATCAGTTTGTTCTCTGTATTTGTTGGTCTGTTTCTGCTTTTTCTTTGCTTATTCATTTGTTTCAGTTTTTTTTTTAATTCCATATACAAATGAAATAATATGGTATTTGAGGTTTGTTCTTTCAAGCCATTGAGATTTTGGCGTTTTAAGTCATAGGTGCAAATGGTCAGATTAAGAGATGTCTTCCTGAGAAGCTATAGTGATATTGAAGCAGACACTAAAGATAAAAAAGAGTAGACCCCACACAGAGTAAAGATAAAGGTTTTTAACATAAACTGTATTTTTTCATAAACTGTAATTTTAAACATAAACTGAAGAAACAACTGGCACAAAGGACCTGAAGAGGTAAAGAGTCCAAAATATTTAAGGAAATTGTGGAATTCCAGCTAGAACAGGGTCTGAAAGGAGAAGACAGTAGCCCAGATGTTGTCCACGCCACTCCTTCTGTCTTCTGCTTACTGCAAAAGGCAAGGAAGAGAATTTCATCCCCGGAAAGTCACATTTGTGGTCATTATTGACCTGGGATACTACTACTTGCTCTTGACTTTCCTGTTAACTAAGGTGGAGACAAAGTATTTAGGAAAAAAGCAGAGAAAGATAACTTAAGTAATTTCCTCAATAAAGTATCACCATTCTCTAAATCCATTATAAGCAGGATATCCTATGGAGCACAGATACGGTCAGTAGGACATAGTCAAGCTTCATGGGGTCTGAAGTATACACAATATTCCAGGATGGGCCTTGTTAGGACCCTGAACTGAAATTTCATTGCTTTTACAATCAACTCATCTTTATGTGTTTTTCTGGTTTGAAATCTGTGGTAGCTTCTCAGTGCCTCCTATAGTAGAATAGTGGGGTAGAATATAGAATTTTCAAAATAGATTCTTTAAAGGGAAAAAAATCACCTGCAATTCCCTTAATATTGCTCATTAACAGTGTTCTTCTCCTTGATCTTTTGAATTTTCCATATACTTTGAGAATTCTTTTCTGTGTAAGATGTAAAAAAAATTACATATTATTTTTTGGAAGATAGTGTTCATTCAAAAAGCAAAACAAAAATTGCAAAATATTTTCAACATTTTGAGGAACCTTCATGTTGTTTTCCAGAGTGGTTGCACTAGCTTGCATTCCCACCAACAGTGTAGGAGGGTTCCCCTTTCTCCGCATCCTCGCCAGCATCTGTCATTTCCTGACTTGTTAATTTTAGTCATTCTGACTGGTGTGAGGTGATACCTCATTGTGGTTTTGATTTGTATTTCCCTGATGCCGAGTGATATGGAACACTTTTTCATGCATCTGTTGACCATCTGGATGTCTTCTTTGCAGAAATGTCTGTTCATGTCCTCTGCCCATTTCTTGATTGGATTATTTGTTCTTTGGGTGTTTAGTTTGCTAAGTTCTTTATAGATTTTGGACACTAGTCCTTTATCTGATATGTCGTTTGCAAATATCTTCTCCCATTCTATCAATAGAAATACCCTATAACCCAGCAATTGCACTACTGGGTATTTACCCTAAAGATACAAATGTAGTGATCCAAAGGGGCACATGCACCCGAATTTTATAGCAGCAATGTCCACAATAGCCAAACTATGGAAAGAACCTGGAAGTCCGTCAATAGATGAGTGGATAAAGAAGATGTGGTATATATGTAAAATGGAATACTATGCAGCCATCAAAAGAAATGAAATCTTGCCATTTGAGATGACGTGGATGGAGAGTATCATGCTTAGCGAAATAAGTCAATCGGAGAAAGACAACTATCATATGATCTCCCTGACATGAGGAAGTGGTGATGCAACATGGGGGCTTAAGGGGGTAGGAGAAGAATCAATGAAACAAGATGGGATTGGGAGGGAGACAAACCATAAGTGACTCTTAATCTCACAAAACAAACTGAGGGTTGCTGGGGGGAGGGGGGTTAGGAGAAGGAGGGTGGGGTTATGGACATCGGGGAGGGTATGTGCTTTGGTGAGTGCTGTGAAGTGTGTAAAGCTGGAGATTCTCAGACCTGTACCCCTGGGGATAAAAATATATGTTTATAAAAAATAAAAAATTAAAATAAAATAAAATAAGTTAATTAAAAAAATGCAAAATATATTCCACATCCTCTTATAATTTGATTTTAAATTGTGACTGTACTTTTTGGTGGAAAATATATAAAAATGATGAAAATGTGCTATGTTCACTCCAAAATCCCATGAGTTTAGCTAGACTAATTAGAGAATGAACTTACGATATACTATAGTATTTTTAGTCATTGTTTTATAATCAATTATCTAATGATAGAATTACATTCTATAGTGAAATGGAAAACTCAGCAAAACAGGCTGGCAACACTTTTAAAACGGAAAAGCAATTTTTGTTTTTTCAGTTTAATTTTTAAAGTAATATATGCTCATGACTAATATTCAAACAGTCAGAAAGATATAAAGTGGATTCCATTATCTAAGATATAATGAATATAAAGTGTCTTGACATCCTTTCAGAATTTTATATTCATATATAAGCTTTTTAAATAACAAAATTCCATGCTATTATAAATTGTCTACAACTTGCTCTTTTCAGATAATATTTTATATATATAATATAAATATATTAATGTATATATCTGTAGATCTATATCTATGTCTACATGGATAGATGGATAGATTAGATAGGTAGATAGATAGATATCTTTGTCTTCCTTTTAATATCTGTATTCTATGGTTATGGCTATGCTGAAATATGTCTAACTATCCTCCAACTAATTGAAAGTATGGGTTATTTGTTTGTTTTTGTTGTAGTTTCTTTTAAATCCAACCTAAAAATTCTTTTTTCTTTTAAAAGCTAAGTTAACAATAGCCATGTTAGGTAAGTTGGATCTTAAAACAATTTATGTGTCATATGTATTTTGTAAATTTCTTGGTTTTCTATCTATTGTCATATGATGCTTTATCTATTTTGTTTTGCTTTTATTCTTCCTTATAATAGTTTTCTTCATGATTAGACTTATAATTTAATGTTAAATACTAAAGCTCTATTGCTGGATTTTTTTTCAACTTTAGGCAGCATTTATGTTATGTAATATTTCCACTTATGATATATGACAATATTTCCCCATCTACATTTCCTAATCCCACTCCTTTCTTATACTGCCAGATATTTATGCATATTTTAGTTTTATCCTTTTAAAGCTTTTAATATTTACATTTAGTTTGTCACTGTAATCCCAATTTTGTTCAATCTGAGCCCCATATATACATGGATTCTATGTTTCTTAACAATTCTTGTAAGACATCACTTTTCTTTTTCTGAATTTTTTATTTGATTCATTTCCCAGGAGGCTGACTTTTATCATCAAGAATCTCTCTCATTTTTGTTTTCAATACTTTTTCTTAATCCAAAAAGGACTATAGTTCATGAATTCTTGCTTGCAAAAATACCATTGTGTGACATCTAAACAAATCCAACATCTTGGCTTAAGACTCTTCACCATATATGTATAATTCCAGAACTCTGTGATGGCAATAAGGAAACTCTGACACCAGATGACACTTAAAGATGAAGGGTTCTGGGGCGCCTGGGTGGCTCAGTGGGTTAAGCCGCTGCCTTCGGCTCAGGTCATGATCTCAGGGTCCTGGGATCGAGTCCCGCATCGGGCTCTCTGCTCAGCAGGAAGCTGCTTCCCCCTCTCTCTCTCTGCCTGCCTCTCCATCTACTTGTAATTTCTCTCTGTCAAATAAATAAATAAAATCTTAAAAAAAAAAAAAAAAGATGAAGGGTTCTTCCTAAAACCTCGTCTTCCTTTATTTGTAGAAATTTTTCTTCTATTTCATCTTTGAATATATTTCCACTTCAGTATATTCTATACCTCAGGCACACTAATTATATGATTGTTTACTCTCATTTATCTTCCATTTCTGACATCTCTTCTATTATTTTTTCCTTGGTGACATCCTCAAACCTGAATACCATGTCATTGACTTGATACTTTAGAGGTCTGAAATGTTTTGAGTAATAACCATTCTATATTTTGCCACCTCTTCTATGTAGCTTCTATTTATGCAATAGTTTTACTTTTTTCTTAACCTCTTTCCTGATTTTTGCCAGTGTCTCCTGTGTCTCCAAATATTGTCTTATCATTTTTAATTTAAAATTAATTAGCAAAATTGATTAAAAATTAAATAAAACATTTAATCAGATAAAAATGATTAAAAGAGTTTTGTCTATTAAATCTCATTATTTCTTTCAGAATATATATTTTCTTCCTAATTCTATGAGAATATAGAGAAGTGTTTGGCTGAAATTTCCTTTGATTTCATAGGAAGTTCATGTTTTCTAAAATGTACTTTCATCTGCTCTTTATAATAAATTACATATCTTTTTGTTTTTGTAGCATCTGTACCAAAGTCCCACTTTGGATCTCTCTGGCTTATCATTCATCTTTGAACCAGCAGTTTTAACCTGGCTTACTTTTTTCTAAAGAACAGTATGAGAATGTGCGTTGTTTGACCCACATCACCTGGCTTATCATCTCTGAGCTCCTTCTCACCGAATCTGCTCTGTCTTCTCTTCTGGGGATATCTTTCTACAGCAGTTCTCTGTGACTTTTAGTGAAGCCTCTTTTCGCAAATGTCTTTTATTTGGTGATTTAGTGTTTAGCTTTTGTCAGTAGTACATGCCCAACCATCATATTCTTCACTTTTCTCATCACCATCTGCACCTTCACTCTTTATTGTTTCAAGTAAAAAAAAATAATCAAATGGACCTATTAGGATCCTTGCTTACTTTGAGAGGAATCCACAGTCAATGGATTGAGAGGAATTTGAGAGGAATTCATACTCAAGAGGTATGAATTGCTTCCAATGTCTTTCCTCCATCAAATTCAAGTACCACTATAATTGATGGATGGTTGCAATTCATAGACTGTGTTTGGGTATTTTGACCAAGTTTTAATTCAGGTAAGATTTTACATTTCCAAATTTAAGTTGTATTCATCAGGTTTCTGGCATGCAAAGAGTTAGGAACTGAAATAAATATGCCGCATTCCACCATCTCCTACAGAAAATCTCCCTTTAAAGTTTTTTTTTCTTAAATCTGTGTGACAACAGAGTGTTTCAGGGAATTTATGTCAATTATACATATGCCAATCACAAAGTTGTTGCTGAATTTAATTCAAAAACAGTAGTATATGTTACTGTTGTCTACTATCTATATTCTATACCTTTATTCCTAGTTGGGGGATGTCCTGAGTATTTCCAACACCTGAAAAACATCAACTTTTTCAGAATCAAAGTAATATATATCAATTGCTAAACATTTAGAAACATATGTGCATTATAAGAAAGAGAATTTAAACCATGTATAATTCCACTATGTTATAATCAGTATGCTTCATTTACTACACGATGGACATTTTCTCATATTTTAACATCTCCAAAATAAAGTTATATCTTATAGTTGGTGGCACATCATAATTTAATAAACAGAATTTTTTTTCTTATTAGTATATGAAATAATGGTTCATCATATGACCAGTTTTATCCTAGATTTGATCAGCTCTGATATATTTTCTTCCAGATATATATACTATTTTAAACCAAAATTGGGATCATGTTTATATACTTCTGTGGTCAATTTTATTTTTTTAAGACGTATTCATTTATTTTAGAGAGAAAGAGGGAGAGAGAGAGACAGGGAGGGGCAGAGAAAGAAGAAGAGAGAGAGAATTCTGAGTAGACTCCCTGTGAGCACAGACCCCAGTGCAGGCTCAATTCCAGGACCCCAAGATCATAACCTGAGCTAATCCAACAGTCAGAAGCCTAACCAACTGAGCTACTTGCCCCCTCACCTTTTTTAGAGAGGGAGAGAGAACATGTATGATGGGGGAAGGGCAGAAGGAGAGAGAAAGAGATCATCTTAAGTGCTCTCCATGCTCAGTGCAGAGCCTGACACAAGGCTAAATCTCACGACCCTGAAATCATGATCTGAGCAGAAATCAAGAGTCAAATGCATAATGGACCGTGCTACTTAACTGACTGAGCCAGCCAGGCACCCCTTTTGTGGCCAACTTTAAATGAAATGCAATTTTGTAGAATAAAATAAAGCAGTATCCTTTGCTGTGCAGAAGCTTTTGATCTTGATGAAGTCCCAAAAGTTCATTTTTGCTTTTGTTTCCTTTGCCTTTGGAGCCATATCTTGAAAGAAGTTGCTGTGGCTGATATTGAAGAGGTTACTGCCTATGTTCTCCACTAGGATTCTGATGTATTCCTGTCTCACGTTGAGGTCTTTTATCCATTTTGAGTTTATCTTTGTGTATGGTGTAAGAGAATGGTCGAGTTTCATTCTTCTACATATAGCTGTCCAATTTTCCCAGCACCATTTATTGAAGAGACTGTCTTTTTTCCACTGTATATTTTTTCCTGCTTTGTCAAAGATTATTTGATCATAGAGTTGAGGATCCATATCTGGGTTCTCTACTCTGTTCCACTGGTCTATGTGTCTGTTTTTAGGCCAATACCATGCTGTCTTGGTGATCACAGCTTTGTAGTAAAGCTTGAAATCAGGTAACATGATACCGCCAGTTTTATTTTTGTTTTTCCAAATTTCCTTAGCAATTTGGGGGTCTCTTCTGATTCCATATAAATTTTAGGATTGGGCGCCTGGGTGGCTCAGTGGGTTAAGCCGCTGCCTTCGGCTCAGGTCATGATCTCAGAGCCCTGGGATCGAGTCCCGCATCGGGCTCTCTGCTCAGCGGAGAGCCTGCTTCCCTCCCTCTCTCTGCCTGCCTCTCCATCTACTTGTGATTTCTCTCTGTCAAATAAATAAATAAAATCTTTAAAAAAAAAAAAAAAAATTTTAGGATTATTTGCTCCAGCTCTTTGAAAAATACCGGTGGAATTTTTATTGGAATGGCATTAAAAGTATAGATTGCTCTAGGCAATATAGACATTTTAACAATGTTTATTCTGATCCAAGAGCATGGAATGGTCTCCATTTTTTTGTGTCTTCTTTAATTTCTTTCATGAGTGTTCTGTAGTTCCTCGAGTACAGATCCTTGACCTCTTTGGTTAGGTTTATTCCCAGGTATCTTATGGTTCTTGGTGCTATAGTAAATGGAATCAATTCTCTAATTTCCCTCTCTGTATTTTCATTGTTAGTATATAAGAAAGCCACTGATTTCTGTACATTGACTTTGTATCCCGCTATGTTACTGAATTGCTATATGAGTTCTAGTAGTTTGAGGGTGGAGTATTTTGGGTTTTCCATATAAAGTATCATGTCATCTGCAAAGAGAGAGAGTTTGACCTCTTCGTTGCCAATTTGGATACATTTTAATTCTCTTTGTTGTCTGATTGCTGTTGCTAGAATTTCATCAAGATCAGAAGCTTCTGCATGGCAAAGGAAACAGTCAACAAAACAAAGAGGCAACCCATGGAATGGGAAAAGATATTTGCAAATGACAGTACAGACAAAAGGTTGATATCCAGGATCTATAAAGAACTTTTCAAAATCAACACACACAAAACAGATAATCATATCAAAAAATGGGCAGAAGAAATGAACAGACACTTCTCCAATGAAGACATACAAATGACTATCAGACACATGAAAAAATGTTCATCATCACTAGCCATAAGGGAGATTCAAATTAAAACGACATTGAGATACCACCTTACACCAGTTAGAATGGCCAAAATTAGCAAGACAGGAAACAACATGTGTTGGAAAGGATGTGGAGAAAGGGGAACCCTCTCACACTGTTGGTGGGAATGCAAGTTGGTGCAGCCATTTTGGAGAACAGTGTGGAGGTTCCTCAAGAAATTAAAAATACAGCTTCCCTATGACCCTGCAATTGCACTATTGGGTATTTACCCCAAAGATACAGATGTAGTGAAAAGAAGGGACATCTGTACCCCAATGTTTATATGGCCACGGTCACCAAACTGAGGAAAGAACCAAGATGCCCTTCAACAGACGAATGGATAAGGAAGATGTGGTCCATATACACTATGGAGTATTATGCTTCCATCAGAAAGGATGAATACCCAACTTTTGTAGCAACATGGATTGGACTGGAAGAGATTATGTTGAGTGAAATAAGTCAAGCAGAGAGAGTCAATTATCATATGGTTTCACTTATTTGTGGAGCATAACAAATAACATGGATGGCATAGGGAGATGGAAAAGAGAAGGGAGTTGAGGGAAATTGGAAGGGGAGGTGAACCATGAGAATCTATGGACTCTGAAAAACAATCTGAGGAGTTTGAAGTGGTGGTGGGGGGAGGTGTGGGAGGTTGGGGGAGCCAGGCAGTAGGTATTAAGGAGGAGTACTGGGTGTGGTGCAAAAACAATGAATTCTGTTATGCTGAAAAGAAATTAAAAAAAATAAATTTTAAAAAATTAAGCAGTATCACATCATCACTCTTTAAAAATGTTACACAATTTTATAAATGGGTGATCCAAATGAAAGAGAAGTACTTGTCTCAAAATCTACAGGCCACTTACCTTCTCTAAGCCTCAGTTTTACTTCTCTCTAATGAATTTACTGACAATACCTACAACCTAGGAAACCAGGATGATTCAATGAAGTGTTTACTTTAATGCTACATATATTAAATAATAAATGTGAGTCATCAACATTATTGTTACTAGTTGCAGTGTCATTAGTAATGATTGTTCAGGGAATGGCATTTTTGACTCATGTCAAAAGACAAATGGTTGATTCCATTCTATTAAACTGACCAGCTTACCTCATGCCAGATACTGGCTGGGGACTGGAAATACAAGGACAACCACAACTCTTACACAGAACCCTCTATGAAACAGTTTACTTTCAGGATCTTGTTCATTTATTTCAGGTAAATAGATTTATTTATTCTGAACACTCTCTGCTCTGACCACAGGCCAAATCTCTTCCATGCACTTTATACTCACATATAACTTGCCATTCTCCTCACACGCCCTTTGTCACCCTATTTCTGCAACTATATTATAGTTCTTTCTTCATCTGCAATGCTTTTCCTTTTTCCTATCTCCAGAGGTCCAAATCTCTCCTAACCCAAAAAATATTTTAAAGTTAAGAAAGAAGCTCCTTATCATTTACATTCTGTTCAAACAAACAAACAAACAAACAAACAAAAAAAATAGAGAGAGAGAGAGACAGAGAGACAGAGAGAAACAAGAACTAGAAAACAAGCCAGTTCACCCAGGGTATTGGGCAATGCCATTCACATGCAACTCTCCTTGCATCCTTCTCAAATCTAACCACTTTGACACCATTGCCTCTTCCTCCATACTCCCCAGAGCATTATTTGCAATATTCCTTATCACATCCTGCATCACAATAATTGTGTGCATGTCTTATCTGGCCCAGATTACGAGGTCCTTAAGCGCAGAAATATTATTTGTCTGTCTCCATAGCGTCTGTCACATAATGCATGCTTAATAAGTTTTTGAATTGAATTAATTAGTCCCTTGACCATTATCAGGGTTTATTATTAAATAAATAACCATTATTGGAGTTATTTATTTATTCCTTGAAGTAAATCACTCCATCTTCTTATTTGAAAATAAAAACAATGTCAGAGAGTTTTGTAAGTCTTTCAATAAAATCAACCATCTCTGTGTGCTCCTTTTCCCACTCTTGTCCTCAGAGGCAAACATTTGCACCCCCTTTAGCCATTCCTTGCCATGATTTGCTTCTCCTTGTTTAAACAATACGTGTGCTTTGCTCTTTCTTAACCTTCTCCATGTTATGATGTGGAAGATGGGCATTGATCTTTTTACATGCCCTCTTGTCCCCCATACATGTTTTACCTCCCTGCAAACTCTCTGTATAGTTCAACTTAAGGTTCTTGTGTTCTAATCCTCTTGCTCCAACACAGACTGCCATTCTTGAAAACCTGGGATGTCCCTTTTATCATCATGTTGGCTGTTCCTTTTGGTCCTCTCCTGTGTTGGTTTTCCACATTTCATGGTTTCCAGATATTTGTATTTTTGGTTTATTCCTTATTCTGGTGCACGACAGCTTCAGCAGTTTTTCAAGAAATGCTTTATCACAAATAGTATTTACTTTTTGGGGGGGAGGAGTGATTGGAAGTTTCACTTAGAATAGAATTCCAGGTTAAACATGACTATCCCTCAGAATTTGGAAGGTATCGCCTGCTGTAAGTGGTACTAAGGAAGTGCAAGTAAAGGGTTTCTTGGATTACATGAAAGGTGAAATACTGCTTATCTGTGGGTTACAGGATACAAAGTCAGGGAGGGTGATTGGAGAGGCAACATTATAGGGGAAAGGACATGGCTGAAATGAAAGCCAGGCAGGTTTTCCAAATCATCATTGATTCAAACATGATAGAACATGGTAGGAAAGCCTACTGAGAGCAAAAGGACTGGAAGTGGAGATTGATAATATGGATCCAGAAAAAGAAATGTCCTGGGACAAAACAAACAAACAAACAAACAAATAAGTAAATTATCCTTTCACTTTCAACTTGGTCCAACAGCTGCCCAAGAGGGAAACTCGATCAGTGGTTGACCACAATCTTGACACCTGGACACTCTCCCATCCCAATTTCATTTTCTTAGATGAGGTTAGCTAACCTCTCACAAATTCCCATATAACCTCAAAACAAAATTCAATCATACCACGAAGCAAAGCCATTCATGATTTCTTCGAATTCAGGATCTTTTCAGTCTAGAAAATAAGGCCAAGAGGAAACTAGCTCAAATGTTCTTTCGAATCATCCTGCTGGAGCAGGCCCTTCAGTTCTACCTCATTAGGCAGCTGCTATCTGTGAAATGGGAAGGTTAGGCATGACCAGGCCAGCAGCAACCTAGCTGGTGACTGAGAAGCCCGAACAGCCATCAGATGCAGAATTCTACAAGAATACAAAATTCAATCGGAATCAACACCAGCAAATGAGTGAGCAGCGATATGGTGTCTTATATTATGCACTGCTCCATAATGCTGGAAAGTTTCTCTTCAACCTTGATATTAATACACTCCTTGGACTTTTTTTTTTTTAAAGATTTTATTTATTTATCAGAGAGGGGGGGGGGAGAGAGCGAGCACAGGCAGACAGAATGGCAGGCAGAGGCAGAGGGAGAAGCAGACTCCCTGCTCAGCAAGGAGCCCGATGTGGGACTCGATCCCAGGATGCTGGGATCATGACCTGAGCCAAAGGCAGCTGCTTAACCAACTGAGCCACCCAGGCATCCCCACTCCTTGGACTTTTGAAGTAATTGTGGACCTTCAGGATCATTCCCTAAGTGGTGCTTTCAGGTGCTCTTAACATACACGGTATAACAAACTTTCCTACTTATGGATACCAGATGATATTAACAGGCTAAGATTATCAACTATTGCTTCTAAGTAAAATCTGCCTAACACCTCTCTGGCCTCTTCCTAAACAGATGTCCCTACATATCTGCCCAGGGAAGGAAAACTCTTGTCACATGTAAATTCCTCACTTAAAGCCTTTTGCTTAAAAATAATACCTATTTGAGTTTTGGGTGTTTATAATGCTAAAAAAAAAAAAAAAAAAAAAAAAAAAACCACCAAAAAGAGGTACATCATTTTATATCTCAAGTAAAATCAAGGAAAGTTTGGAGAAGGGTTACAAAGGATGAGAACACTCTCCTGCCACCCAGCTCCCCCTTTGCTGAAGAGGTTACAGGTTTCTCCTACAGGCCATGAAATTCAGAATCTCGGGCCCCATCCCTCCTCAATCAGATCTTCATGTTTAACAAGATCCCTCAGTGATTCATACAAACATTAAAACTTGAGAGGTACTGCCTATAGAGATGTTGCATTATATTAGGAGGCATAGGATGTTGTAAGTCTTTACTGGTGTTACCTTTGATCATTTGGATGAGGTAGTATCTACCAGGTTTCCCCACTATAAAGTCACTTATTTTCCCTTTGTCATTAATAAGGATTTTACGCTGAGATGCTTTGAAACTACACAGACATCCTCATTCTCTTCACATTTGTGCCCACTAATTTTAAGAGCCATTGATGATACTTGACTGCCACAATCACAACTATGGTAGTGACCAAGTGGGGATTTTTTTTCAAATTCTAATAGACTGTTTTTAAATAGCTTTAGAATACATTTCCCCCACACCTAGTTTCCCCTATTACTAACACCTTACATTAATATACTTGTTAGGGGCTCCTGGGTGGCTCAGTTTGTTGTGTCCGACTTGTGATTTAAGCTCAGGTCATGATCTCAGGGTTGTAGTATCAAGCCCCATGTCCAGCTCTGTGCCTAGTGGGGGAGTCTGCTGGAGATTCTCTCTCCCTCTCCCCAATGCCCCACTCATTTGCACACACACACACACTCTCTCTCTCTCAAATAAATAAATAAATCTTTTAAAAATATATATTTGCTTAATTAATGAGCCAATGCTGATCCTTTATTATTAACATAGTTTATTCAGTTTTCCTAAGTTTTACCTCCTGTTCTCTTTCTATTCCAGAATCCCACCCAGGTCACCACATTACCATTTAGTTAAGTCTCCTCAAGTCCCTCTTGGTTTAACATTTTCTTAGACATTTATTTCCACCATACTTTTCCTAGTTATTAACTGGAATTCAACTTAAAGGATTAAATTTATTTAATTATTTAGGTCTATATGGACCTGTGAACATTTATTTTAATCCACATATTTTAAGTCATTGCCATCATTATACATTTTTATTACACACATTATCTTAGATGCATCATTTGGAATTTAAGGTTCAAGTTTATTCCTCAAGATGCTCCCATTAGTTTTTGAGCACTTCCTTCCCTTCTGGCATCTAAAAATGTACCAATTCTTATCATGTACTTTCTGTATTCCAGACTTTAATCAGGCATTTCTTTGAGAAGTCTGGATCCTTTAATTGGAGAGTGGTATTTAGAAACCAAGGTCTGGGGCATAGTATTCTTTTTGCTACTAGGGTATCATTACTTCTAGGCTTTCTCAGTGCCAGGGCCAGAAAATATGGATGTATTTTGACCCATACATGAATATATAGCTATATCTATTTCCATGTATATTAATAACCAAGAGTTTATACTGACACCTCTGTTTCTAATCCAATAGTATAGTGTTCTCTTTATCCTTTCCCTTTTGCTTATTTTTTTCTCTGAAAATATGAAACCTACCTTTTGTTATCATATCATTATATTCACTTATTATTCAATCCTAGAATACAAATAATAAGTTGCAGAATTGCTAATCTATACCATTGAGGACAACAAATTTACTAACTAGAACACAAAATTTGTATGCGGTTCTTTCTATCTTTAGCATTACAGTATCCAGTTGAAATATTGTTTTCCAAGATTACTTAGTAATTTTCCTTACCACGCTCTTTATTGTGGTTCTGTGGTTCATTTGTAATATAGTTAAGCTTATTTGTTATTGCTTATATTCCATCTTGGATTCCAAGTAAGAGGAATATTTGAACTATGGAAGGATCCCACCTTCAAAACAGAGCTAAAAGCCCAGGTAGTATTCCAGTATTCCTTGACATTGTAAAGTATTTAATAGAGAACAAGGGATATTTAAACATCTTTGATCAGCATATGATTATCAATATTTTAAAATTCCCATCTCAATTCAATCCAAAGGAGCAAAGTAGGAGCTAGTCCAGAAAAGGGAGGCACTCCTAATTAAGGCTGCCTCCAAAACGATGATGGGCCTTCTCTCAGTAACTTAATGGAATTTCTAATTTGAATTCATACATTCAAATAAAACTTAGGGCTGAGGGGAGGAAGAAGTGGCAAGTCCATCACCCATCAGTGAGAAAACATATTAGACACTGAAATAAGACTGAGGAGTCTAAATAAGCATTTTAGAAAGTCCACATAGCACTTAATTTTCTTTATGGCAGCCAACGCACAAATAAGTAAAAAATTAATAATTTATAAGAGTCAAATATACATCTCTTTGGTCTAGATAACTAGAAGTCAATGCAAACATTTTTATTTGTTAGTGGACTCAAGGCAGAGGTTCAGGGTTCTAAGCCCTATCAAAATATTAACAGAGAGTTATCTTCCTTTCCCCTCAAGGGAACCTCCCTTAATTTGGAACACAACAGGTAATACATCAATCCTCACTATGACCCCTAGAGTGTCACTGCTCTGTGTTCTTTCCTTCTTGCTTCTAAATCCTGATAAATCTCTCTCCTATGAGTAAAAATTATGTACATAGTTTAACCTCTCACTCTCCCTACCAAATGCAAGAAGGTGGCTTAATAGCCCTCTAGAAACAAATAACTTTGTAGACACTTAAATGTTGGTTCTAGTTGTTTCTGAAGGCGGCCATTATGTAACAGTCCTCATAAGGTGGTAGATTTTTTTCCCCTATTATGTGAGATTTCCCAGTATATTTGACAGTTAATACCATTCCAAAATTTGACAGTCTTAACACAATACATTTTTTTAAAAAATCTCACTCAGTCAATACTGGATGTGTATCTCCATTAGGTGGCTTTTCTCTGAGCAGTGACAGGGACTCAGATGTCTTCTACCTTATGTGCCACTTCTCTAGGCAGAGACCAAATGAGAAAAGCAAATGGAGTATTACAGAGAGGAGGGATTCTTGGATCAGGTATGTAACTAGTACCTGTCACCTCTGCCCACATTCCATGGGCAGAACAAGTAATATGGGCATGCTCAACTCCACAGAGGATGGGAGATGACTGCAACTGAATGCCCACAGGAGAAAAGCAATGGTTTGGTAGTCAGCCAACCTCAGTCTTCTGTAGACAGTAAATTCGCATTTAAAAGATTCTTATTTTTGCTTAAACTCATTTGGCTTGGTATTTTATCACTTGCAACCAAAGGTACAGACTAATATAGGTCTTAGGCATAGTAATAGTAGTAAAGTTTGTGGACAAGGACTAGTCCTAAATCTCTCAGGCAAACATTCAGGCAATTGTAGTACAGATTTCATTGTTCATTTTTGTTGTAAGTAAATGAACCCAGAACATAAAGTAAGAGATGAAAGAAGTAGTAAACATACACCAAAAAAAGAAGGGTCATAATATCTATCAAATAGATAATATCTATCAAATAGATATTAAATAAAAAATAAGTAAACTAATTTAATAAATAATAATAATTATATAATTATATTTTATATAATATATAAGGATTATATAATATAATTTTATAGTATTATATAATATAATTTATAAATTATATTATAAATAATAAAAATTAAGAAAACTAATATGAAGAACCTTTTTCATAGGGTGTAGGAATATATGTGAATCTTATATTAGAAACAGCCATATATGTCCCATCATTCCCCAAGTTAAACTTGAAATGTAAATAATTACAATATTGGATTATAAAGAGCATAAGGAAGATACCCAAAAATACCTACTAAAATAATTTCTATAAGACAGATGGTAGGCACTATGAAGTTGGAGATGTTCCTGGCTGACCTGGGCTGTGCAGCCTTCATGGGGCGAAGTTATTTGACCTGGGCCCTGGTTAAAAGGTAGAATCTGATAAGAGGAGGACAGAAGAGACCATCCCAAATGGAAGCAGCAAAAACAAAGTCACAGTTGGGAAAACATGAGGTAGAGTCAGGGGATAGTACACAGGCCCAGTGTGGCTGGAGCAGAAACATGAATGAAAAATACAAGATAACATAACTAAATGTTTAACTGTACACTGTGAGCTTAAAGTGCTATGGAAATTCCAAAAAGAGTCATTTGGATATTACAGCTAAGAAGACTTCATGAAGAAAGCAGAACTTGAGCTAGGTCATGAAAGACAAGTAAGACTCTGTCAACAAAGAGAAAGGGGGGGATTATATTTTTATTTTGATGTTTCTAAAACCCAGCAGGCAAAATGAAATACTTATGACTGTTCTATTTTTTGTATAGATATTCTAGGGTATTATGTATATAGTTTAACACTACTGTAAATGTGTACTAATTGTTTACTTGTTTTAATGTTAGTATACCACAGAGGGTATTGAATCAGCTTTTAAGAAATTCATGTTATAAAAAAGTACAATATGGCAGGATCTTGGAAGACATTCTGGGCCTGAATCAGGCTATGTGGGATGGCAAACAGTTGGGAACCTATTTCTATAAAGTAAAATCAGGAAAAAATACAAATAAAAAGAGCTATTAAAGAAAGGGAGAGATTGAACACAAATGTGTAAGTACATAAGCATATGTATATTTAACATAATTGATTTATGTCAGCCAAAATTTTGTCTCAGAACTTGCTGGAAATTAAAGTAAAAATAGAAACATGATCATTTACACAATTTTCAACAGCCATGAAAACATCCAAGAAGTTAGACTAATCCTTCATGGGAAGAAAAATTAAGTCTCCACCTACCAGAATGCCAACTATGTATTAAATATTGAACAGTGTACTCACCAATAGAGTTTTATGTATGCTCTTTAGTGGAACCACAGAAGATAAGTGAATCTCAGAAGCTGCCTAGTGGGTAGAACCATTTCAGCCTCCTCCGTGAACTTCATGACAGGTCAATTGCTCACTCATGGAGAGCAAAAGAAAACATGATTTTCACAAGATTTTCCCTACTGCAGGCCCTAAATCCCTGGAGGAACCAGGATCATCAGAAAGGAATGTTTCTGATGTGTCTATACAAAGTTCGTTCAGCTGCTTTGATTCAATTAACATCTAGGCAATTCAATCAATTAACAATTTGATTCCATGAAAAACATTCCATCAAAATTCAGCAACATGAAAATGAAAGAGTTCACTAATATCCTAAATTTTCTCTATTCAGATAGCTATGTAGACCATGCAAAGACACAGCTTTTCTCTTTTCCTGTTTTGTCAGACACAGTTCTGAGTATCTCTGGGCAGTGGCTAATTACCTGATGATAGTGGTTGACATCTTCATTGTATCTTCAGAACTTCTTCGCTAGTGTAACTATCATGTGAGGTAGGAAGTTCAATGACTTGACTAAAGTCTAACATCTAGTTAGAAGAGGAGGAAGCATGGTATAATATGAAGAACTTTGGAGTCATGGTAAACAAGGCTTGTTGTTCAAATGCTGCATTTACTAGTGGGTGGTCTGATGTCACCACCAACTTCCAAATTCTCCATTCTATGCTTTCAACTTTGACCTCTAACTTTGACCCCTCCAGAGTTAGTGTTTATTTTCATCCTCACTTGAAATTTGGCCCTTGGCTTTCTTCTTACTGTTTTTGGCTGAGCCAACTCCTGTGATCTCAGCATCTTTTGTTGCCTGCGCTCAGAATGCTTTTCTAACTCCAGCAATATGAAACACAGTCCTTATATTTGCCTTTGACTGGACCAGTCCTAACTATTCCCAAGGCATCACACACAATTCAGGCAACTCCCACAGATAATGAGGACTAGAGCAAGACTGATATCGAATGTTGGGGCACAGAAGAAGGCTTGGACAGCAAGGAGAATTAAGCTTCCTGTACATAATGTACATTGATACATAACAAAGACAATATAGGTGTCTTACCCTGAGACAAAATGGGTTTAGATGAGTTTTGAGTGAGATTCTATGATTAAAATATCATAAGAAAAATAGATTAAAATCCTATCCTCTTCTGTTTACTTCCTCAAATTATTAACAAACAAATCATTTCCACCACAAGGAAGTACATATTTAAAATCATGCTATCAATTACACTGTATAAATAAAACCATGTGGAATTCAACCTCTCGTTTCAGTATTATACTCCTACCCCCCACCATTGACAAGATCAGATTTAGAGTATCTTTAATTAAAGTGCTATCAATAAGTAAATAGACTGAGTGACACTGGATGGTAGCAGAGACAATTAAAACAAAGTTACTTGGTATCCTATTTATCTGTCATATGGTCTAATTTATAAGCTTCCTACAAGAAGTAATTTAATGACTCTCTAATAGAAGGAGGCTTGATAAAATACCAGCAGATGGTATTGTGGGTAATGACCCAGGCTATAATGATTTTAGTAATGACTTGTCTTATCTATTTACCTATCCTCAAACAAAAGCTGAACTATGTACACACACATGCACACATATTGTCTTCTGGTGGACTAGGCTGCTCAAAAGCCTTTTAGTAGAGAGAATGTAAATATAATTAAATAATTAAAGTATATAAAACTCAGGAAATGCACAAACCTGGAGAAGGTAACAGTAGTAGCAATAATAATAATAAAATAAATTGATGTGATGATGATACAATCTAAAGAAAACTTACTTAATACTTCATTCTCATTTGCCTTGGCTTTCCATCAAAAGTAAATGGCATATTCCTAGAATATCAGACTTTTAACCCCTCCCAGCAAGTTTCACAGGGATCCTGTTATCTACTGCCAAAAAGGATGAATGGAAATGGCTGATTTCCTCCAAACAGACCTTTTGTATTCATACCCAACACAGGCAACTCTTACAAGCACTAAGGACCAGCACGGGACTCCTACCAAATGGCATTTCTTCTGCTGACTAACTTCTCTGGATCCCTATTATCTCAATTACAGACCCGGCAGCTATAGCCGCATCCTGAATGGATTCCCCTGCTCTTGTAGGAGTAAATGTATAATCGTGAAATTTCCTTGGAGGAAACAACCAGGTCAAGGCAGTAGCATCCTATCTAATGTTCCATTTTAAGTATGTTAGTGTATGAGGGCCAGAAGTCTAGGGGCAAGCCAGGGAATCAGTCAGGAGCAGGAGGCCACGTCACAAGAAAGAAAGTCTACAATGACCGGATCTCTAGGCAGTCCTACACAAGGTGATCAAGGAGCTTCAAGGACCTGTTCTCTCTTATGCCTTGGCTAGAGCTGAATCAGTTTTGGGCATCGTGTATGTCTGGTGTCTATGGGTGGAAATAGCAGTGCAATATAGAGCTGAAATAGAGGCAGTTAATCTCACCTCTGACCTCTGCTCCTGATGCCTCAGACAGTACTACTTGCCTCTGGCCATAATGAGAAGGTCTATGAGCTCATTTCTGGGCAAGTTTTCAGGGTCCACCGGGGCTAATATGTGAGGGAAATATTAAGGTCCTGTTTCCTAAGTAAGTTGGAAAAGACAGGACTAGGTACTGAGAAGAATAGCCTGTGGGATTTTTAAATAAAATTAAAAAGGGAAGGCAAAATGAGAATTTTCCCAGGAAAACTTGACTTGGCTTACTTTCTGTGGGTGGAGCAGCAGACACCAGCACTGACCTTGCTGGCCGTCTTTGGATAAAGTCAGGAAATAAGCAGAGCTAGTCATCGGGGCCCTGGCTAAAGCACCCTCCGTCTCGGCACTCCCCTGGTTTCCCCCAGGACCCAGTCTAGGTTCGCCCTCCCCGGAGGTATCCCATCCTGCAAAATTTAGCCACCTGTGCCTATTGAGCATTTGAACTGTAGTTTGTTTGCATTGAAATATGCTATGAAATGTAAAATATATAACAGATTTCAAAGTCTTAGTGCAAAAAAAGAATATAAAATACCACCTAAATGTTTTTATATTGATTACGTGTTGAAATGAAAATACTTTGGATATACAAAGTTAAATAAAATATATTATTAAAGTTAGACTGCTTCTCTCTTACTCTTTTTAAAAATGTGGTTGCTATAAATTTTTAAGATTACATTTGTGGCTTGCATTTGCGGTTCACATTATATTTCTTTGTGACCACATTGTTTTCTATCCTCAGGGTTTTTATGTCTAATATGGTAAATTTAACCTTGACCATGACAAAGGTGAGCTTTCTCAAATAATATGCTTGATTTTTTAAAAGAGTTAATGGAGACAGATATATGGGGAACAGGTAATTCCCTAGTCCTGGAATGTGCTTCCTTCTTCTTCATTCTGGAAACATATTCATCAATCATGATCCAAATCAAATGTCTCCTCCACCAGGAAGCTTTCCCTAACTCTCCCAGGCAGAGAGAGTTAGTCCCTTCTGTTCTGTCTGAATACTCCATGGAAATCTTTACCAGAGCACTCTGGATCATACCATGATATACCTTAATTTATATGTCTCCCTCTGTAAGCTGTGAACTCCTTCAAAGTAAGGATTTTAATAATAAGCATAATAATAATAATGTCATAGTAGTCAAATTAAATGTGTTTTCTGATATCTTTTTTTTTTTAAAGATTTTATTTATTTATTTGACAGAGAGAAATCACAAGTAGACGAAGAGGCAGACAGAGAGAGAGAGGGAAGCAGGCTCCCTGCTGAGCAGAGAGCCCGATGCGGGACTCGATCCCAGGACCCCGAGATCATGACCTGAGCTGAAGGCAGCGGCTAACCCACTGAGCCACCCAGGCGCCCCATATTAGTACTTCTATACCC
>NC_081569.1:125677448-125690360 GCF_022355385.1 Mustela nigripes | reverse complement strand
GAGAGGGAAGCAGGCTCCCTGCTGAGCAGAGAGCCCGATGCGGGACTCGATCCCAGGACCCCGAGATCATGACCTGAGCTGAAGGCAGCGGCTTAACCCACTGAGCCACCCAGGCGCCCCATGTTTTCTGATATCTTAATTTATTCATTTATACATTTATTAATTCATCCTGAAATCAAGCCTCAAGCCTTCTAAGCCATTCAATTAGCAGCCCATACCCCTTGTTCTTCAAATAGCCCATATTATAGACTTTGAAATGAGTTTTACCCTGATGAATCCCAGCTACTTCTGATGAATTCATCTAAAAATGACTATATTTATAGCTGAACACAGAGTTTCAGCCATGTCCCTTGATTGCCTATGTAAGTGTCCTGGTTTTATCTCTTTATACATGTTACACATAATCCCACCTAAGTCAGATGTGTCCTCTGCTCCTGCACTGTTTCCTGCTCTCTTTCTTTCTAGTGTTATTTTCAAGGTTCTGTTGTAAACTATCTCCTTACCTCACCCCTGCAAATATTCTCCTGCTTCCAAATGTATTGTTTATTACATTGTTTGGGTGTTGACTCTCCTCAAAGCCAGTGAAATATGGGATTTATTAGGAAGATGACGAAACTATGCTCTAAAGACTTAATGATAAGTCAGCCTTCTAACACATCCCAGCCCGGCTCAGTTTGGTCTTGCCTATTGCTTTGTTAGTCCGTCATGTAGAGAGGTATCCTCTGTGTCTTAAAAGGAGTAATGACTGCTTAACTAGGGGAGGTGTTTCTTCCTAAACATGCTATGGACTACAAAAGAACAGATCTTGCTTCTGCAGCCAGCATCCATTTTCCTAATAGTTCTGTGTAAGCAAATCCCATGGCTTTTGAAAGGTAGGTTCCAGTCTTTGTAAAAGGCTGTCTCAAAAAAGGAAGCAGCCTCAAAGTCCTTGTGAAAGGTACACAGTCAAAACTCAATCTTTAGTCACACTTGAAGTAGTAAAAAGAAATTCAATTGCCAAAAAATTATCATTAAACCAGAGGCCATTTTGAAGTGTTAAACTCTCTTTGGTCTTGAGAAGGTAGTGACAAGACACTTAATTTGACTCTCAAAGGAAAAAGAAATTCTAATTGATGCATTTCTTCATGTTTTAAATATGAGATTGCACAACTGTGGAAATTTAGCTCCTCACTCCTTGCCTAATTTCTATGTCTCAGGTCCACTGGGATAGTTTAGAGATAAAAAATTTGGTCTGACTGGAAGTCTCCCAGCCCTCCCACTTTGCCTGAAGAACATCTACCACTTCTTTCTTTCTCAGCCTGGACACCACTCCTACTGAAAAGTCTTCTCTGATCTCCCAAGATGGAAAGAGAAGTATGTCTAGTTCTGAGCACAGTGCCACATAGGCACTCAAGAAATATTTTTGAGTGATGGAATGAGTGGTAGCAGAATGTAGACAAAAAAATACTTGACTTGGAGATAAGATTTAGCTCTGCCATTTATCAACATCATTAACTTTTCTGAGGCTGTGTCCTCATCTGTAAAACAAAGGAGATAATAGTGTCTATTTCACAGACCTTTCTGAGAGCAACTAAGGTTATATGTGTGAAAGCATTTTGTAAATTTTGTAAAATTTGAAGGTATAACTTCATTTACCTTTTACCTACATATTTTTTATGAGTGATGATTTAAATATAATGCAACATCTTGGCATGCAAGTCAAAATTATCTGGGAAGTAGGGTGGAGAGAGCCTGCTAAATGCAGTTCCACAACAGACTGCATGTAATCCATAGCAAAGAATTCCTTCTGGCAATCCAGACAGACCAGTCAGGTATCTTAGAAATCAGAGCAACAGAGGAGTAGGTATTGGATAAAGAAGATGATTTTATGCCTCTCATCACCTGTGACTCTGTCCACAATCAGTATTGACTAAGTTTTGAGACCTGTATTCAGTGGGAGAGCCCTGAATACTGTTCAAATGTCCAATGTTTTAATAGTTTTGCCACGTGATCAGGTAGAGTATGAAGTTAAGGATATCATCTTGCCTGTCCAGGCAATAGTTTCTAGCAAAGTCAGAAGAATGAAAGATATGCATACAGAAACTTTCTTTACTGGCCTCTTAATTCAGCCTCTTAATTAAGCTAAGAAAGAGGACTGACTATAGAGGAAAAATGAGTTTACCAGGAAAAACTGAACTTGCACATTGCACCAAATGGCTTATGGATACTTTTCATATGTTGTTGATCACATTTCAATTATCAGTAGTTATGAAGTAGGACTGAACTATAGAGAGAACTTAGTATGAAGACAGCCAAAGAAAGATAACAAAGCCAAGATTCCTCACCTAAATCTGCTTAGTTGTGTGAATGACCCTGGCAAGCTTTTTAACCTCCAATGCCCTAGCATCCTTGCATGAGAGATGAAAGGTCAATATAAACAAATCTAGGAGAGTCAACGACTGAATCTTAAGGAGAAGGGATTAAGTTCTCCCAAGTTACTGTAGTTGACATAAGTGTCTTTGTGATTATCTGTGATAAGGAATGGATACTTAGTTGTTTACACAAAAGATCTGTACTATAAGGAGGCACAAGATATTTAATAGGTAGCTGAGAAAAGAAAAGGAAGAGCAAAACCACACAAGGACAGGAACTGTAACTGGGAAGTTGAGGAGTGGGGCTACTATTTTTGTTGTTTCTCTAGGGAATAGGAGTATCTGTATCTTAACCTTTCTTTGTATCTTCTTTATCTTGATTGGCTCCCTTTGGTTGCACTGGTCCAACATGGCATCTTATGTTATCCACTATTACTGCTTTCTAACACCCAGGAACATTGGCCTAGATGTTTCCTGTTTGATCCAATCACTTCTGGCCATTAAATACAGGGCCACATGATAGGAGAGGGTAGTATGTCTTGGTGTCAAGGCAGAGACTTTAAAAAGAGGTGGGAAGCTGAGGTACAAGTTCTTTAAGTTGTCAAATTTAGTCTTTCAGAGCAGTTTTGGGTTTAAGAATGGTGCCGAGGATGTGGAAGGAGGCATGGACTGAGGAGGAATATGAGGAAAATGGTTTTCTTTATTTAGGAACCAGTCCAATAAAGCAGAAAACCAGGGTTGACCAAAGTGTGATACATCTCTTCCCTTTTCTTGTGTTTCCCCTCAGCAGGAAATGGTGATTTCAATCTTCTGTGAGTCACAAAGGGAAAGGAAACTCTTCAAGTGGGTTTAGGAATTGTGGTTTAGGAAAAACACCTTATTAAAAATCTGTACCCGATTTTCCCCCACCTACTGGTACTCAGCTGTACTTAGTACTTAGCACCGGTAACCAAAATATTAATCTACTGGGCACCTGGGTGGCTCAGTGGGTTAACCCTCTGCCTTTGGCTCAGGTCATGATCTCAGGGTCCTGGTATTAAGTCCCGCATCGGGCTTTCTGCTCCGCAGGGAGCCTGCTTCCTCTTCCTTCTCTCTCCCTCTCTCTCTCTCAGCCTGCCTCTCTGCCTACTTGTGATCTCTGTCTGTCAAATAAATAAATACAATATTTTAAAAAAATATTAATCTACTCTTGGATTTTAAGCATCATTTTATTGTGCTATGCATTGCTTCTGTTTTCCTTCTGCCATCACATGATTCATGACAAAAGTATAAATGATTCTACCCTGATACTGTGGCCACTCATCTTTTCTCACACCTGCATCCATCTTTCACCACAAAGAGCCTTAGCCACATGGAGTATATACACTCACCTCAATCTTTATTTCTCTCCAAAACAATCACCCTTTGGCTACCCTGCGTATCAAGAGAAACAGAGCCACACCATAACTCACTCTTAGAAGGATAGATTAAGGAAGGGGACTGAGTAAGCACTCAGGTTCCAAAGCCATATAGAAATGAGGAAGGTCTGGGCTCCACAGACTTTTCATGGGACTCTAACCCACGTGAGGTCTTTGGCACTGGGGTTAGTGTTATGCTTCTATACAAAATAGGAAATAAACAGGTACTCACATAGGTCATTGGGCATATGGGGCTGGGAGTCTCTGGATTCCTCCCCATGTGCTGTCAAGAAAGGAAAAGGATCATTCAGCAAGACCATTATAGCTCCAGAAGAGTATTTCCTAGATGGATTTTAGCCATTATTCCATAATACCCCAAAGAAGTGATATCTCTTCAACACCAGAAATTTAACATAATTGAAATCAAATCTGTCATCCTTTTCTTAAACCTTTTCCTCTTCCTGCCTCCCTTCACTATCTTATCCCTGCTAAGAGTATCATTGTTCTCCCAGTAACTTTGACTCCATATGTCTTAGGTTTCTCTCTCCCCCTTACTCTCTAACCTAGAATGCTGTCGCCAAGACCCCTTGACTGTTGCTTTCTATTACATCAAATGCTTCTCCTCTTTCCTATCCTTGCTGCAGAGATGTAGTCCTGGCCCTTATTACTTCCTGTCTAGACCATTACAATAATTCCAGTCAATTTTCCACTCGAATCCAACCTAAACAATAATAATAATTCTGTCTTAAGGATACAAATCTGTTCACATCACTTCCCTTCTTAAAAACCTTCAGTGGTTTCCCATTGGCCAAGAATGCATCCAAACTTCTTCACCTGTTATTCAAGTCCTCCACAGCCCAGCCCCAGCCAAGATCTAGGCAGCATTTGATTTAGTTTTTTAGGATTTTTTTTATTATTATGAAAATAACTCTAGGTACAAAATTTGTACAAAAATGTGAAAATGATATAAATCTTAATTTTACCATTCAAAGATATTCTGGTCTATCTACATATATCCTTGTTTATAAAAGTGGAAATATCTCCCCCTTTTTTTTCATTGCTAGTAGTATATTGGTAGCATTTTTTCATACTTGAAAATAATTTTTAATTGTTTTAATAACACTTGTTACACTGACTCAAATATAAGTGATCTATTTTTATTATGTAATGAATCTATGCTTACGTAAAAGCATATAAAATTTAGATAAACATAAAGAAGTAAATTTATTACATGCATTGATAACATAGAACTAATAATTATTGGCATTTTAGCATATATAGTTACTGCTTATTTTATTTAATTATTATATCATGACATTTACCTGGGGTTATCTTTTCTTCCATTTTTTTTCTAGTGATTTGGAAGATTTACATCATGTTTTCCTTATGGAAGTGATAAAAATATTAAATTCTACTCTAAAAACACATTAGAATATAGTTTCCCTAGTTACTAGTATCAAGAATCAAAAGTACACATTTATTACCCATGAATGCAATAAGGCATGGTATAACTTTATCATTCTTTCATTTTTCTTATCAGTTTCCAGTTACTGTTGATTTAGTCTGAACTTTTAGATTGAGTTATTATTAGGTTATTCTTTGCTTGTCATGCATTACTTTAAAGATTATTTTCGATGTTCAAAATATTTCACCACCCAAGAAATAATTAGATATTCAAATGCCTATATTGATCAAAATTATTTTTTTAAATATGACTTTATCTTTGAGTTTATTATTTTAACTTCAAATTTCAATTATCTTCCCCAGATGTGTGTTCAACTGATTCCTTTTTTCCAGGAAATATACATTAATGACACCCCGAGCCCCTGAAGATAGGAAGTATCTTTCCTTTGCCCACATTCTATATGCCAAACATATTGTGGGTATAGAATTGTTGTATTTCAGAATCATTCTTATTGCTGTTAGTATTTGGGAAACATATGAATCCAGCCCCATCTTAGTTCATTTTTTACCCAACTTGTTGCAATTATCTACTATGCTTTTAAGTTTGTTTCTTTATCTTCAATTTTAAAGAATTTCAGCAAACTATTTCTAGGTGTTGGTATATTTCCATGAAATTTGTCTGATAATTGGTGAACTGTCTCAATGAAAAATTTGTTTTTCTTTTTTTTTTTTTCTTTTTAAGAATTTATTTATTTGAGAGAGAGAAAGGAAGAGCATACAAGCAGGGGAGAGGGGCAAAACGAGAAGGAGAAACAGACTCTCTGCTGAGCAGCATCTCCAGGACTCAGGGCTGGATCCCAGGAACCTGAGATCATTAACTGAGCCAAAGGCAGATAGATGCTTAACTGACTAAGCCACCCAGACACCCCCAAGACTTGGGTTTTTCTTTAGTTTGATACAATTTCTTTTTTTACTTCTTTACTTATTCTTTCTGGGTTTTTTTTATTTTCTGTTTCTTACTGATTTCCATTCTATCGTATGTACATTTCCCCCCTAAATCTGTGTTCAATTTTCTTTTGTTCTCTCTCTCAAGAATTCCATTTTTTATCCTTGTAGGTTCTTGGAGAAAATTTCAAAGTTTCAAACATCATTATTTAGTTCTCAAAGTATTTAATCAACTTTTTCACTGCCTCCTTTTAGTTAAGCATTTTTTAAAATCCCCATGCAATCTTTCATGAGTTCAGAATATTTCCTTTTCACAACATCTTGCTCAATGTTTATAGCTGTGACAACTTCTTGAATCATGTTAACAGGAATAAGAACATTGCTAAATTTTTCTTCACCTACTTACAGAAAGGCAATCTTAACCTTTTGAATACAATATCATTTTGATGTGTTTAGTGGTATTCCCTATTTACATGCCTTCATAGATAAAGAAAATTGTATCTTCCTTTTGATAGAGTAGAAGAAGCCCAAAGAGGTAGAACTTCCTCCATTTCTTAAGAATAAAACATTAGATCTTCTGACTTGTGCTTCTTGTGACTTCTTATCCCAAGTCTGCCATTCTTCTGAATTAGAAGCCCATCAGTATGTTTCACCAGTCTCCACTAATCTCTATTTTTCAAGCAGAGAATACTTGCTCTTTATGTGAGGAGAAGCTTTAGGTCATTATTCTATTCTTTATTTA
The DNA here is from genome assembly GCF_022355385.1 of Mustela nigripes. Classification (NCBI taxonomy): domain Eukaryota; kingdom Metazoa; phylum Chordata; class Mammalia; order Carnivora; family Mustelidae; genus Mustela; species Mustela nigripes. The sequence continues at coordinate 125,683,521 of NC_081569.1, read as the reverse complement.
ATCTGACATTTTTGGACTTTATGTAGTCCAAAAAATTTTTTTGACATTTGTAGAAGATGAATTTCACAGTTTCTAATTTTCACAGGTTTTTACATGACCTTGGCCATTTCTATTGGAATCTGGTGATGAGGGAATTGAATATCTCTGCTAATCCCACCATCTTTCCAAAACCTTTCTTTCCAATATTTTTTTCTTTTCTCTTCCCATTATATTCCCCATCAGTGTCTTCACTCTATCTCCTATAATTTCTGGAAAACATGCATTTTCTTATGCTATTACCTTCTCCTGGAAGATCTTTTTTGGTACCTCTTCTCGATCCATCTCTTCCTACTAAAATAAGCAAGACTCAACTTTTCAGTGAGGAGCATAATAAAAGTGTTTATAAAAGAGACAATATAGAACTCTCTCTTCTATGTGCTCTTGTGCTATTTGTTAATACACACTAGAGTCTACCATGAATGATATCTATCTGTGGTTATACTTTACTCACAGTTACAAACACTTAATCTTTGAAAGTAGGGATAATGCTGTGCTCATGTTATTTCCTCTTTGGACACAAACAGAAACTGTCACATAGAAGAAGGTCCATAAAAAAGTATGTTAAATTTAGTTTAAGTGCAGCTATTATTTGTTATACACTACATATCAGTAATGTGTTATTTCTGTTCCCTACAATGAGCATGAGTGGTAAATATTATTGTCTTTTTTTATAGAAGAGGTATCTGAGGCACATACAAGATTAATAACTTTCAGGTTATACAGTTAGTGACTGAAATTAGATTCACACCCAAGTCTGACTCCAGTGGCCATGTGATTTTCTGACACACCATTCTGATTCAATTAAATTTTAATTAAGTTTAGATGACTTCACCAGGCATAAAACTTGAAGAAGGAATATAATTGGGTTAGATATGTAACAACATTCTTCCCTCACCAAGCCTACTTTGTGTCCTCTCTCTTTGATCACTATAGAGAAAGACATCAAGGTTTCTACTGAATTGCTGCCTATTGAACCTCTGAAGCTCTTTTTGAATCTCTCTTTTATTCTCCCAAATAATGTGGCAATTCTCTGATTAGGATCTATATAAAGTAACTAACTAGTATACCTTAGAAATCTGAAGTAAGATTTATAGAATATAGTTTTTTCCTCATGTCATAATTTCAATGTCATTCTACACATATTATGATCCAACTCTACTGGGCTACATCTAGTCTCTGCAGAAGCAGGAGAAAAATAATATGCAGCAGCTGTTGTTCACTGACCAGGAAAGTAGTAATTGAAAATGGTAAGGGCAGAAAAAAATCCTTTAAAGGATAAACTGGCAGCCAATGCACCAAACCCAACCCACTGTTGTATTTTGTTTGGATTAAACAGTGTTTTAAAGCTATTTGACTTTGTGGTGAATATTTAAAAGTTTGAAATTTTACATAAAAATCCAGAGCTCTGGCTTCTTTTTAAAAATATGAAGATCTGATCACACCAGGCTTACATTCCTACATGAAAACCACATACTCAGTTGGGTAGGGGCAGGGATGGCTGGTGCCTCCAACTGTGGACCAGTGAGACTGCAATATATAACACATGTGGAATAAATACAAAATATAGAAAGTTAGAGCTAAAAAGAACCCTCACAAAATTAAGACAGCTTTCCATTTTAAATAAGGAAACTGGACCAGGATAGTGATACCACTCAAGGTCACATAACAGGCTAACAATAAACTACAATAAATTCTAGATTTTTCTGGGGCACCTGGGTAGCTCAGTCAGTTGAGAATCTGACTCTAGGTTTTGGCTCAGGTCAAGATCTCAGGGTCCTAAAATTAAACCCCACATTGGCCTCTGTGCTCAGCATGAAGCCTACTTGGGATTCTTTCTCTTTCTCTCTCCCTGTGCCCCTTCCCCCACTCATGTATTTTTCTCTCTCTAAAAATAAATAAATAAATAAATAAATAATTTTTGAAAAAAATCTAGATATTCTGACCACTCAGGCCACTGGTCTGTTTATTAATAAATGTCATAATGCAATAAGGACCTCTTATTAAATTACATTATTTAATACTTAAAAAGTGAGATGTATTTTAAAACACCTATCTGTTGTTCCCATGTTCCCTTGGTACCATCCCCTTCTCTATTTGCATTAGCTAGCACATTGACTTACAGAATAACAAATAAGTCCTTTGTGATAAGTATACCAAATTATTTGAGTGACCATCTATCAATATATTCTGAAAACAGGATACTGTACAAGATTCAGATTGTACAAACAAAAGTGTTGGACCCATATAATGTGTATTATGAATATACAATATTTTGTTCATTTATTTAACAAATATTTATTGAGTATCTATCAGGTTCAAGGAACTGTATTGAGCACTCACTGAGGATAGAAAGAGTGAACAATACAAATAAGATTTCTGCCTTTATAGTAATAAAAGTACCATCTGTAACAGAATCTCCAACAATGAATTATCTAAACACATGATCCTTTAGATCTAAACGTCTTTATAGATCACAGAGTATAGCAGATATAACACACATAATCCATGGTGAGTTTCTTAAAACTCATTATTATTAGTGCCAAATTAGAATCGGAGTCTCAAACAAAGGTAGTAAATTATTGAATCAAATGATAGGACAAAGGCTCTTGAACTAGGTAAAAATATTAACATATAATACTCCTATTTTGAGTCAATTATTTAATTCTTTGAAGATGAATTTTAAGTGATCCCATGATGTAAGAATATTTATGTTGGAAGAAAGGGTTCCCAACCACCCATCAAGTCACAGGGTAATTATCTTCTAAATGCGTATGTTGAGTCAGAGACCTGACTATGGTTGGTGGCAGATGTAAAAGAAATAAGCATTTTGTTTTCATTTCTCATTGAACAGTCCTCTATCTATAAGATAAAGTCTAAGTAAAATGTATTGAACACTAACTATGAATCAGACATCATGTTTATCACTGGGAAAATAAAAGATTACTAAAATACTTACTTTCCTATATTAAACATTCATTAAAGAGATTAAGGGAAATAGAAAATTGCTAATGCTTAGCTGCATGTTGTTCTATTATTTTTTTTTCAAAAAAAAATTGAAAATAAATGCAAAAGGTATCTGAAAGTAGTAAGAAACAATAAGTTAGAGAATCCAGGGCACACTTCAAGGGGGTAATGAGTCTTGAAGAAAAGGTAGTAAATATAATCAAGAAAAAATGGGGAATCTTGGGGAACTGTAAGATCAAACCTCACTGAAGGTGGATAACTGAGGTTCTTTTTTAAAAAGTTTTTAAAAGGTTAAAGAAGTTTAGAAAGAAGCTAAAGAAAAATAAGAAAAGGAGGATGGGAATTTATTGACTTATATAGCTAGCTGATATTTGATTATATGCATGTACTGAAATTATGTCCTCTGTCATCAGTAAAGCGTCTGTCTCAGCTTTGCCTTTCTTCACGTTGTCTTCAGATCATCTCCTAACTCCAGTGAACATTAGGCTCTCTTCTTTTTTCCCTACCCATACATTTGTTACCTGAGAGAGACATTTAAGCAATTGATTATATTTAGTAAATACCTAATTGAAAAATTACATATATGAATTTAGTAAATAAGCTCTTTTTTATTAGCCATTTGAACCAAGAATCTTGAGGAAAGAGCCAAATAACTTGTCTTTTATACCAACTGTAGCGGCTTCCATATTACCTTCCACAAAGATGATCGATACATACTAGATACATTAAAATTACATCAAATTATACTTAAATGAGATGATTAGGAATTTATATTCTAAGTAGTAATTAAGAATGCTAATTTATAGGGGTATCTGGGTGGCACTGTTGGTTAAGTAGCTGACTCTTGTTTTGGGCTCAGGTGGTTACCTCAGGGTGATGATGTCAGGGTCCATCTTAGGGTCCTAAGATGGAGCCCTGCCTATAGCTTGGCACTCAGCATAGAGTCTGCTTAAGAGTCTCTTCTCCCTCTGCCTCTCCCACACTGCATGTACATATGCACATGTGTAGGCATGCTCTCTCTCAAATAAATAAATAAATCTTCCTAGGTATCTTATGGTTTTGGGTGCAATTGTAAATGGGATTGACTCCTTAATTTCTCTTTCTTCTGGCTTGCTGTTGGTGTAGAGAAATGCAACTGATTTCTGTGCATTGATTTTATATCCTGAAACTTTACTGAATTCCTGTATAAGTTCTAGCAGTTTTGGAGTGGAGTCTTTTGGGTTTTCCACATATAGTATCATATCATCTGCGAAGAGTGATAATTTGACTTCTTCTTTGCCGATTTGGATGCCTTTAATTTCCTTTTGTTGTTTGATTGCTGAGGCTAGGACCTCTAGTACTATGTTGAAAAGCAGTGGTGATAATGGACATCCCTGCCATGTTCCTGACCTTAGCGGAAAAGCTTTCAGTTTTTCTCCATTGAGAATGATATTTGCAGTGGGTTTTTCCTAACCAAAGAGACACAGAATCTATACTCAGAAAACTATAAAGTACTCATGAAAGAAATTGAGGAAGATACAAAGAAATGGAAAAATGTTTCATGCTCCAGGATTGGAAGAATAAATATTGTGAAAATGTCTATGCTACCTAAAGAAATCTACACATTTAATGCAATTCCTATCAAAGTACCATCCATCTTTTTCAAAGAAATGGAACAAATAATTCTAAAATTTATATGGAACCAGAAAAGACCTCGAATAGCCAAAGGGATATTTAAAAAGAAAGCCAACGTTGGTGGCATCACAATTCCGGACTTCAAGCTCTATTACAAAGCTGTCATCATCAAGACAGCATGGTACTGGCACAAAAACAGACACATAGATCAGAATAGAGAGCCCAGAAATAGACCCTCAACTCTATGGTCAACTAATCTTCGACAAAGCAGGAAAGAATGTCCAATGGAAAAAAGTCAGCCTCTTCAATAAATGGTGCTGGGAAAATTGGACAGCCACATGCAGAAAAATGAAGTTGGACCATTTCCTTACACCACACACAAAAATAGACTCAAAATGGATGAAGGACCTCAGTGTGCGAAAGGAATCCATCAAAATCCTTGAGGAGAACACAGGCAGCAACCTCTTCGACCTCAGCCGCAGCAACATCTTCCTAGGAACAACGCCAAAGGCAAGGGAAGCAAGGGAAAAAATGAACTATTGGGATTTCATCAAGATCAAAAGCTTTTGCACAGCAAAAGAAACAGTTAAGAAAATCAAAAGACAACTGACAGAATAGGAGAAGATATTTGCAAACGACATATCAGATAAAGGACTAGTGTCCAGAATCTATAAAGAACTTAGCAAACTCAACACCCAAAGAACAAATAATCCAATCAAGAAATGGGCAGAGGACATGAACAGACATTTCTGCAAAGAAGACATCCAGATGGCCAACAGACACATGAAAAAGTGCTCCATATCACTCGGCATCATGGAAATACAAATTAAAACCACAATGAGATATCACCTCACACCAGTCAGAATGGCTAAAATCAACAAGTCACGAAATGACAGATGCTGGCGAGGATGCGGAGAAAGGGGAACCCTCCTACACTGTTGGAGGGAATGCAAGCTGGTACAGCCACTCTGGAAAACAGCATGGAGGTTCCTCAAAATGTTGAAAATAGAACTACCCTATGACCCAGCAATTGCACTATTGGGTTTTTACCCTAAAGATACAAACGTAGTGATCCAAAGGGGCACGTGCACCCGAATGTTTATAGCAGCAATGTCCACAATAGCCAAACTATGGAAAGAACCTAGATGTCCATCAACAGATGAATGGATCAAGATGTGGTATATATACACAATGGAATACTATGCAGCCATCAAAAGAAATGAAATCTTGCCATTTGCGACAACATGGATGGAACTAGAGCGTATCATGCTTAGCGAAATAAGTCAACCAGAGAAAGACAACTATCATATGATCTCCCTGATATGAGGAAGTGGTGATGCAACATGGGGGCTTAAGTGGGTAGGAGAAGAATAAATGAAACAAGATGGGATTGGGAGGGAGACAAACCATAAGTGACTCTTAATCTCACAAAACAAACTGAGGGTTGCTGGGGGTA
>NC_081569.1:125600794-125677348 GCF_022355385.1 Mustela nigripes | reverse complement strand
AGGAAGTGGTGATGCAACATGGGGGCTTAAGTGGGTAGGAGAAGAATAAATGAAACAAGATGGGATTGGGAGGGAGACAAACCATAAGTGACTCTTAATCTCACAAAACAAACTGAGGGTTGCTGGGGGGAGGGGGTTTGGGAGAAGGGGGTGGGATTATGGACATTGGGAGGGTATGTGCTTTGGTGAGTGCTGTGAAGTGTGTAAACCTGGTGATTCACAGACCTGTACCCCTGGTGATAAAAATATATGTTTATAAAAAATAAAAAATTAAAAAAATAAAAAAATAAATAAATCTTAATAAAAAAAGAATGATAATCTACAATACAGATATTGGGGCAAAAAGAGGAGATAGTGACAGATTGTATAAAGAATATAAAGGTGTTTCTTGTATTTTCAAGGCTGATAGGCTAAAAACTAGGAATAATGTTAATTCGTTAAAAATAAAATAGCAACATTGGATAGGAGACTCAATTCCCAGAAGATAAACTCCACTTTGGACACCTTAAGCTTTAAGAGCTGATGAAATATTCAGGTTGCTAGGTCATATTAACAAATGTTAATGTGAGGGGCTCCTGGGTAGCTCAGTTGGTTAAGCATCCAACTCTCCATTTCTGCTCAGGTCACGATCTTATAATAAGACAGAGCCTGTGTCAGGCTCTGGGTTGGGATGTGGAGCCTGCTTAAGATTCTCTCTCTCCCTCTCCCACTACCCCTTCTACTATCTCTAAAATAAATAAATAAATCTTTAAAAGCAAAAACAAAAACAACAAATTCTTATGGGAAATAGAAAGCAGATGACAGTGTAGGTCTGAAGATCTATATTTGGGAATCACTCTCTGTTAGCATAGAATTGGTGATAATAATCACTACAGTGGACAACATTCCATAGGAATGAATAGCAGCAAGTTCTACTTTTGGCAATAAGATCAGCTATATATTCCAGAAACTATAGACCCTGAGAAATCCTGGATAAAATAAAACAAATAGACTTTAAACTACATAGATGAATAACAAAAAAGTAAGAGAAAATCACAGGTTTTAAAATAAAAAAAAAAAAAAAAAAAAAAAAAAGGAGCCTAAAAGAACATGAAACTGAATGTAAGCAGGTGTTAAAGTCACAGTCTGCTCAGGGGGCATCTCTGGACAGCACGGTTCTAGATGTTCAGGTTTTAACAGTCAAGACCTGGAAGGATGAGAAAGACTTCAGTCGGGATCACAGTAATAAGTCAAATCTGAGACTCCTATAGAAAGTTGGGTTACTTGAAGAAATATTCCCTCAATAAAAATGTAAGCCAGAGAAAAAATTCATCCACTGGAAAGGAGAGCAACAGAGGAAGCAGTTTGCCTTAGGTCTTGGTAGAAAGGAAAAAGGACTCTCCCTTGGAAGTTCATAATGTCAAGCCTGCCTCTCAAATGTTAGGGACTTGAACACTAGGTAACTTTGCATTCTAGTAAACTGCAAGCAAAATTCATTTTTAAGGGCTTCCAGGTTATTTGTGGCCCAGGCACCTGGCAGAAGGAAACTTGGATCTCATTTAGAGGAAAAGTTCCCTTAACCCACATTCCTCAGAATCTCCATAAATTAATATCAACCAAGAGGAAGAATATAATATAAAATGATCAAAAAGACAAGTAAACAGGGCACTAACAAGAGACAGAACAAAACAGTCCAAGGTTTTCAGATGATAGAATAATCAGATACAGATTAACCTAAAATACACTTTAAAAATTTGGGGGGATAAGAGAGAATTAAAAATAAAAATGTAGAATATGGCACTTCCAAGAAATAACCAGGAATATTTGAAAAAGAACTCAGAAGAATTTTCACAAATTAATAATATAAATTTTGAACTTCAAAACTCAGCAGATTGCTTAAACAACAGATTGGACACAGCTGAGGAGAGATTCAGAGCACTCACAAGAGAGATCCGAGAAAACCAAAAACAATGCAGTGCCTTTGGAATTAAAAAAAAAAAAAAGTAGGAGATTTAGAGAACAGAATAAAGACACACATTATTTGGAGTTCACAAAGGAAAAAAATATAGAAATAGGAGAATTGACATTCAAAGAATTAATGGCTTTCAATTTTTCAAATTCCCTGAAAGTCATGTATCTTCAATTCTAGAAGCGCAACAATATCAATAAGAGTTAAAAAAAATAATAAACCCTCATTTCAGTACATGATAGTGAGGTTTTAAAACACCAATGACAAGAGCAGAAACCCTAAAAATGCAGCCAGAGAGAGAGAGGAAAAAAATTTAAAAAATAAAAAAAAAAATACCAACAACCACAAATGGGTAACAGACTGTCAGGAGATTCTCAACAGCAATATGGGGAACAACAACAGAATCACATGTCCAAAAGGTTATCTATAATTATATTCCTGCTTAAAATTTAATTCAAAAGCAAGAGTGAGAAAGGATATCCATAGAAAAAAAAAAAAATAGAAGACAGAAAACATTTACCACCAGCAACCCCTGACTAAAAGAAGATCTAAATAATGTACTTTAGGAAAAAAGAACTCATCTCATGAGGTAAGCCTAACATTCAGGAAGGACTAATAAGCAGATAAATTGGCAAATATGTAAGTAAATATAAATGAACAATGTCTGTGTATAAAATGATAGTTATTTTTAAAAGAACTAGATTCTTACACCAAAATAACATGTTGAGATATGTGTGAGAAATTTATTGAGAAAATTACAGATCTTATTGTAAAACATTAAAAAAATCCAAATAAATGGAAAGATATACCATGTTCATAGAAAGATGAAAAATCATGTAAATGCAAATTATCCCATAAAATTATTTTTAAATTCAACAAAATTCCAACTAAAGTGCTAAAAATGTTATTTCTTGGAACTTAGAAAACTGTTTCTAACATTTTTGATGAAAGAATAAAGTGCCAAAGTAACCAAAATGCTCCTTAGAAAGAAAAGTATGCATGAGGAAAGTAGGGAGAGGAACTTAAAATAACAAAGCTTATTATGAAACCTTAGGGTTAGTTTGAATTCATATGAAACTGACATTTTAATAGGTCAAAACCAAATATTGGTAAACTGCTAATGGATTGAACTAATAATAATAAAGATGTTGCTTACAGAAAGTCAAATTGATAAGGTAAATCCAGAACAGAGAGCATACAGACAGACCCCCTGCATGCATAGAAACTTGCCAGAACTGGCATTATAAATCACTGGGAGAAAAGGAATCAAAGATGCTACAATAATTAATTACCTGATAGGAAAGTAAAGTTATATTTCTTGCCTAATGCCATAAGTAAAATTAGTTCCAGGTGGACAAACTGCTAGAAGAAAATATAGTAGAATGTTCTTACAAATATGTTTCCCCCTTCTACAATCTAGAATTTTCAGATGGGCACATAGCTGTCCACAATGAAGACTGTATTTTCCAACCATCTTTGCAGGTGAGATTGTCTTATGGCAGGAGTTCCAGCCAAAGGGATGTAAGTGGAAATGTACATAAAACGGTTTCTAAGAATCTCCTGTTTAAAAGCTGGTGGACACCAGCTTTGCCTTTATTTCTCTTCTTTTTCCTACTCTCCCACCTAGGAAAGGGGTATGTAAGAACTATACAGCCTCATGGGGGTGGAGCAGAAAGCGGGAAGGAGTCCAGATCCCTAAGGACTTTATGGAACAGCGCTTCCATACCTGCTGCAGATTGCAGACCTCAGAAATCTTACATGAGAGAGAAAAATAAGACTTCTGTCTTAAGTAATTATTATTTTAGGTCTCTCCTTCTCACAGTCAGGCCTAAGGCTAAGTAGTATAATTTGTGACCACATTTTCTCCCTCCTTATTACAGAAAGACTACAAAAGGGAAACACAGAATATATAAGAATAATCATATGGAAACATTCCCTTTTAATGGATTAGTTGAGAATAAGGAAGAGTAAGACAGAAAAGCTATAGGATTTCCAAGTGCCAAATGCTGTGACATACAGAAAGTGAGGACTGAAAAAAAGTTGCCTCTGGATTTGTCTAGGTTAGGTCACTGGTGACTTTAGAGGATTGTTTCCAAAGAGTGACTAAGAAGCCAATGAAGCAACACAGCACTCAAAGGATTATTGCCACTTGCACATTATTTGAAGGGCTTCCAGCTCCATGCAAAACCAGCATGCAAAACACGTTTGGTGTTTCTGGATGACGGGTGTAACTAGATGTACCTGAATCATCAAGAAACAGAAATAGCCCTTAACCTGGATGATTTCTTGATGTCTTTTCCACAATCTTGGCACACCTATTAACAACATGGTTTGTCCACTCCATCCAGTCACTAGAATGGTGACTGAAAATTCTGTTGGGGTTCAATCTTTCCCTTTCAGTATATGAGGGGATCCTTTTTTCTCTAGGGCTTAGAAGGTAACTGGGTTTTGTGTGCCATTAAATAAAACACATATGTTACTATTAATGATATATTTATAGATGTGTGTGTGAGTGTTTACATGTAATAGAAAATGACAAATCTTCTAAAGATGTAACTAAAATGGTTAGATATAGGTATATCCTTCAGCAATCTCTATATAGAAGCCCTGAGCACCAGGAGGGGATGCAGGCCAAAACTTTGAACTTTGCAAAATAGAAGCAAGCATTCCTTGATATACCAGAAGGGGAGACTTTCAAAATATCTGCAAAAACTAAGAACACATGCCAAAAGAAATTTTTCCATAAGAAATAACGGTAAAGAATGAATTCAGGGAATTTCAGCACATGAGGAGCCTATATATAATTACAAATCCCCATCATGTAATAGGGAATACACTCACATGGGTAGAGTCAGTAGTGGAGTGAGTTGACAAACTATTGGGTTTCATGAAGGAGACTGTCGCTATTACAAAAGCAGGGGAGGTTTGTCTCCCCTCCACCATCACTGTAGGGAATAAGGGATTAGATGTGCCTAGTGATTCCTAAAATCACCCTTACCATGTTATCACTTTAAAGGAAATTTCCTAGTCAAGCATTTCCAAGGTGGTCCTCTCATTAGAATTGGTACAGTACCTAAACCTTAAACAGTTAAGGAAACAAAGGTAAACCAGGTGTAGATAAATAGAAACACAGAAGGCAATGAAAATGTGGTGGGGCCACCTGACCAAGTAGGGTTGCCTGATGAATCTCTCTTGAAGCAGTGTGTTGGCCACTTAACCACCTGTCCTATGGGAGTGGCCTATGAGTATCCCTAGGCCTGTGGTCTGTGCACATGCTAATAAATTGCTTAAATTGCCTCCTATGTGCTGTCTAAAACACCTGAATCAAGATTTTTGCCTGAATTGCATGAACTGTATCAATTATACAATCTACTCCATCCTAGCCCATCTCCATATTCACTGCAGTTAGGCTAAAGTCCTTATCTTTTTCCGAGGGAGAGGGAAATGTAAGTGGGGTGGCAAAGCTAAGGAAGAAACAGAAGTTAAACTCCTTTTTCTGAAGCAGGAGTGGTAATGGATGGGTTCCTGGATCCCCAACATCCTCTCCTGTCCAGTCGCCCTGGTTTACAATGACCACAGTTTATCAAGAGATACCTGGAACCTTCGCCACTGCTTTCATAGACGTAGGTAGCTGCAAGACCCAGAATTATTCCCCCCGGACATTTAGCGACAAGTATCAGCATGTGTTCCAACTTGAGCAAGTCTCCAGCAGGTCTTGGCTCCTGTAGGTAGATCTCTTGAATTCCCAGTGTCTAGGTCTGCCAGCTCACCCAGGACATTGCATTAACTTTTCAACAAAGGACCTTGCCCCCCCCCCCCCCCCCGCCTGATTAAAAGTCACCAGTTTTTGCACTTGTGTGTGTTGGGGGTTTATTCTCTGCCTCTTAATCCTATGTACTTTTTGTCTCTTTAGGCAAATCTAAACAACAGAAGTTGTCTAAGATGACTAAGCCACAGTGAATCCTTACCCATGTGAAAATTGGAAAAGGATTGTGAATACCTTTGCAAAATGCCCCAATAAAAGGCATTATACTAAGGAATTTTATTACAAATTTTCCTGGAATGTCTTTAAGAGCACGATGCTGGCTTATTTTTTAAGTGCCCTTTTCTATTCTTTTTCCCCCTCCCTCCCTTCTTCTGAAGGTCTTTCTAGATGGAGTGAAATGGCAACACTTCAAGGTTTTAAGGCTTAGTACATTTGGAGGTTGTATCTGGTACATTAGATTTCATGTTTAGATTTTCATTTATCAACAAGACTCTAAACATAGTGTGGGAAACCATATGTCATACTGTTTGTATATATGCCCACTAAATGTGGTGTTTTGATCAATAGTGCTTTATTTATGACTTAGTAGGTGCTTAAAAAATTTATTGGTGGTTGTATTTTAGATATTTAAATGTCTATTCACCAAGAGAGGGAGAAATACAAAGAAAGAAAAAACATAACTTCTATCCTCGGTTTTCTCAACTTTCACTGAAGTGGACTGAATTCTCTCTTCCAAAGATGATGGCCATTTTAATGTCTTATTTTTTTGACAGATATGGCTTTCTCAATCACATCTCATGGACACTTTGTAAATACAGATTGACTTACTTAATGAAAGTCCATCTTTCTCTCTTTCTCAATCTAACCCATTTTCTGAGTTCAACTCCTTTTAGATTCCATAAAGCCTTCTCTGAGGGCCGTACTCAGAGTCCTTTCCTTCTTTCCCCTGAACTTGTTCTTATTGATTGTACATATCCAATCATTTATTTAACCCTCATTATTAAGAAGGTTAAAGAAATGGCCAATGAGTTAACTTCTGATACTCTTGGAGATTCCCAGCATTCTTGTTCTCCTTTTTTTGGTAGCAGACCCTGCTACCATGGCAACAGACTAGGGATGTAACACAAGCTGGTCCAATTCATGTCCTTCCCTGGAAATAGGGCCAAACTCTATCTGAAGCATCTTATAGTTAAAATGTAAGTAATGTACAGCACAGTAAATATCGTTAATACTTATTACATATTGGAAAGATACTAAGTCATAAAGTTCTCATAATAAGAAAAAAATTTTTGCAACTATTGTTGACCTAAATAAAGAGGTAAACTGAGTCAAACTCAAAATTGCCCAAAAGTTGTATTTATTCAGGAACAGCAGAGGAGTTGCAGTTTGGGACAAGCAAACTGTAGCAAGCTACAGGCAAGTCCTCTGAAGGTGTGGGTTAGCTGTGTTTATGGGCAGGAATATAAAGAGGGGGGAGCTCCATTCAGTCTGTTCAAATAAAACACAAATGAAGACCAATTTTGAAAATTCCCTAAGAAGACAAAACCAGTCCAGTCATACAAACAAAGCTTGATTCAACTCATCTTGCAAGACCAACCTGATCTGGGTCATTTCTTGTTCATGCATCTAGAAACCATAATCAAAACTTCCCAATGTTGATTTGAGGCAACCCCTGACCAACTCTGTATCATTTAAGAAAATTCCAGTATTATCACTTTTCTGTAAATCACAACTTTGTGGGAAATTGTCTCTCATTCCTTAAGTTTTTTTTCTGAGGGCACAAATCTGAATTTTCCCATTTTATATCTTCCAGTTCCATTGTAGGTTGAAGTTCTTTCAAACTACATATGGTGACAAGTGTTAACTAGACTTCTCGTGATCATTTCCCAATATACACAAATATCAATTGTTACATTGTAACTAATATGATGTTACATGTCAATTATAGCTCAATAAAAGAAAAAAAAAGAATGTAAGTAAAGAGATTCCCCCAACTAGATCACCCAACATGAGAAGCTGATCTGAGGGAAAAAGCTGACACCCAAAGAGAAGACACAAGACTTAGCAAGCATTGAAGGTTTCTAAAGCCCCTGGATCCATCCGATTCTGCTTGAGCTAAGTTTGATCCCAATCATTTCTAGGGTTTGGTTATTTTGACCAGTAAATTCTTTTTTTTTTTTTTTCTTGTCAATTAATTTGAATTTGTCACTTGCAGAGCCTTGACAAATCCCTCACAGGCTCCTGAAAGGAGTCATATCTTTGTGAATTCTGTTTCATGGCTTTAACACATCCTATTGCACCGAGCACAGATTATGCCCTGCAAAGAATAGGATCTCAATCAATAGTTGCCAAAGTCATGATTCCTCAAATTTCCATTAAAATTCTGGCATATTATATAAAACACTACAAATATTAATATAATTATTATACACAGGAAATTATGAGCAAGTTCAGAGTCTCAAGATACAGTACTACATTAGTTGAGTTACCTGTTTTCAGGAACAAAATGCACATATTTAACCATGTTGCTAATACATCTCTTCTCATTAACAGACCACTGCCTACATAAAACCATTCATATCCTTTATACCTTCTCAAAATGCAAAGTACTTGATATAAACATGTTCAAAACTTTTTTCATTCCACATTAATACATTGTCAAGCATATTTTATAAAATATGTATGGGTCTGTGTGTGTGTGTATAACACAAACACATATATATATACACATATATATACATATGTATACATATATATATGTGTGTGTGTGTATATATATATATATTTGGTTAAAGTCAAATATATATTTGGCTTTGACCAACTCCTAGAAAGTTTATATATTGCACTTAAAAAACCTGGGGGCACAGAGTGGGGAGGAGCAAGATAGCAGAGGAATAGGAGACCTAAATATCATCGTGTCCCAAGAGTTCAGTTAAATAGTTATCAAATCATTCTTAACACCTACAAACTCAACAGGAGATTGAAAAGAAAAAGAGCAGCAATTCTAGGAACAGAAAAGCAACCACTTTCTGGAAGGTAGGATGTGCGGAGAAGTGAATCTGAAGGAACGCTAAGATAGGCCATGGGGGGTTGGGGGGGGTGGGCAGGCTCCTGGCAAGTGGCAGAGCAGTGGAGCACAAAATCAGAAATTTTAAAAGTCTGCTCCACTAAGCAATGTCACTCCAGAGGCTTAGCAGTTGGGGCAAGGAGGTAGCCCTCGCAGAGACAGCGTGGTCTCAGGACCTGTGGGGTCACAGAAAAACCAGGGATGCCTGAGTGTGGCAGAGCCCCCAGGTATCAGGGCAGAGAAGCTGGCTACAGAAATGGATCTGAGGAGGGGGCTCTCATCTCAAGGTTACCTTAAACCATGATCTGAGGCACAGTCAGGCCACTACTTGTCAGACAGGGACCCCAAAAATGGCAAATCTGGAGAGACTTACCTTCCTCCTCTGAGTGGAGTGGAGTGGAAACATGCTACAGGAATCTGCTGGATTTGGAGACTCCAAACGGGGCTGTGCACCAGAAACAGAAATGCTCGGTCACAGGCCAGGTAAGCTCAGAGTGTGGCTAGACACCAGGGAGATGGGAGTAATTGACTCCTTTTCTCTGAGAGTGAACTGAGGAGTGGGGCCCCAAGCTCTCAACTCCTCTGGCGCCAGAGATTGGGAAGCCGCCATTTTCTTCCCGGCCTCAAAGCTCTACGGAAAGCGTTCAGGGAACAAAAGGTACTGAGAACAAAACTGAGGAGATTGCTTAGCCTGGCCTCTGGCAAGGGTGGTGCAATTCCGCCTCGGGCAAAGATATATGAGAATCACAACAGGCACCTCCCCCAGAAAATTAGCAAGAATATCCAGCCAATACCAACTTCACTGATCAATTTTTTTTTCTTATTCTATTTCTTTTAACTTTTCCTCTTTCCTATAACCTATAACTACTAAGGAAATTGAAGGATACATCAAAAATCTCTTAACAAATAAGAGCCCAGGACCGGGCGGCTTCCCAGGGGAATTCTACCAAACATTTAAAGAAGAATTAATCTGGAGCACCTGGGTGGCTCAGTGGGTTAAAGCTTCTGCCTTCAGCTCAGGTCATGATCCCAGGGTCCTGGGATCGAGCCCCACATCGGGCTCTCTGCTTAGCAGGGAGCCTGCTTCCTCCTCTCTCTCTGCCTGCCTCTCTGCCTACTTGTGATCTCTGTCAAATAAATAAAATTTTAAAAAAATAAATAAAGAAAGAAGAATTAATCCTTATTCTCCTGAAATGGTTCCAAAAAATAGAAATGGAAGAAAAACTTCCAAACTCATTTTATGAAGCCAGCATTACCTTGATCCCAGACAAAGACCCCATAAAAAAGGAGAATTACAGACCAATATCTCTGATGAACATGGTTGCAAAAATTCTCACCAAAATACTCGCCAATAGGAGCCAACAATTAAAAGGATTATTCACCACGACCAAGTGGGGTTGGTCTGCAAGGTTGCAAGTTTGGTTCAACATCCGCAAATCAATCAATGTGATATAATACATTTATATACATTATAATTTAATAAAAGAAAGAACAAGAACCTTATGATACTCTCCATAGATGCTAAAAAAACATTTGACAAAACACAGCACCATTTCTTGATCAAAACTCTTCATAGTATAGGGATAGATGGTACATACCTCAATATCATAAAAGCTGTCTATGAAAAACCTACAGTGATTATCATTCTCAATGGGGAAAAACTGAGAGCTTTTCCCCTAAGGTCAGGAACATGGCATGGCTTTCCTCTATCACCATTGCTATTCAACATAGTACTAGAAGTCCTAGCCTCAGCAGTCAGACAACAAAAAGAAATAAAAGGCATCTGAATCAGCAAAGAACTCAGAGTTTCACTCTTTGCAGATGATATGATACTTAATGTGGAAAACCCGAAGACTCCACTCCAAAACTGCTAGAACTTATACAGGAATTCAGTAAAGTTTCAGGATATAAAATCAGTGCACAGAAATCAGTTGCATTTCTGTACATTAACAACAAGAAAGAAGAAAGAGAAATTAAGGGGTCAATTCCATTTATAACTGCACCCAAAACCATAAGATATCTAGGAATAAATCTAACCAAAGAGGCAAAGAATCTGTACTCAGAGAACTATAAAGTACTCATGAAAGAAATTGGGGGAAACACAAAGAAATGGAAAATGTTCCATGCTCTTGGATTGAAAGAACAAATATTGTGAAAATGTCTATGCTGCCTAAAGCAATCTGCACATTTAATGCAATCCCTATCAAAATACCATCAATTTTTTTAAAAGAAATGGGAGAAATAATCCTAAAATTTATATGGAACCAGAAAAGACCCCCAAACAGCCAAAGGAATGTTGAAAAAGAAAACCAAAGTTGGTGGCATAACAATTCCAGACTTTAAGCTCTATTACGAAGCTGTATTCACCAAGACAGTATGGTACTGGCACAAAAACAGACACATAGATCAATGGAACAGAGTAGAGGGCCCAGAAATGGACCCTCAACTCTATGTATGGTCAACTAATCTTGGACAAAGCAGGAAAGAATGTCCAACGAAAAAAGTCTCTTCAACAAATGGTGTTGGGAAAATTGGATGGCCACGTGCAGAAGAATGAAACTGAACCATTTCCTTATACCACACACAAAAATAGACTCAAAATGGATGAAAGTCCTCAATGTGAGACAGGAATCCATCAAAATCCTTGAGAAGAACACAGGCAGCAACCTCTTCCACCTCTGCCGCAATAACTTCTTCCTAGAAACATTGCCAAAGGCAAGGGAAGCAAGGGCAAAAATGAATTATTGGGACTTTATCAGATCAAAAGCTTCTGCACAACAAAGCAAACAGTCAACAAAACCAAAAGACAACTGAAGGAATGGGAGAAGGCATTTGCAAATGACATTATCAGATATAGGGCTAGTATCCAAAATCTTTAAAGAGCTTATCAAACTCAACACCCAAAGAACAAATAATTCAATTAAGAAATGCAGTCAAGGGGCAACTGGGTGGCTCAGTGGGTTAAGCCTCTGCCTTCGGCTCAGGTCATGATCCCAGGATCCTAAGATTGAGTCCCACACTGGGCTCTCTGCTTGGCAGGGAGCCTGCTTCCTCCTCTCTTTCTCTGTCTGCCTCTTTGCCTACTTTGATCTCTGTTAAATAAATAAATAACATCTTAAAAAAAGAAAGAAATGTAGTCAAATGCTCTTCCACTCCAATTAAGAAATGGAGAGAAGACATGAACAAACATTTCTGCAAAGAAGACATTCAAATGAGCAACAGACACATGTTCCACATCACTTGGCATCAGGGAAATACAAATCAAAATCACAGTGAGATACCACCTCACACCAGTCAGAATGGCAAAAATTAAAAAGTTAGGAAACAAACAGATGTTAGCAAGGCTGCAGAGAAAGGGGAAACTTCCTACACTGTTGGTGAGACTGTAAGCTGGTGCAGCCACTCTGGAAAACAGTATGGAGGTTTCTCGAAAAGTTGAAAATAGAGCTACCCTACAACCCAAGAATTGCACTACTGGGCATTTATGCTAAAGATATAAATGTAGGGATCCAAAGGGATACACATATCCAGATATTTATAGCAGCAACCCCACAGTAGTCAAACTATGGAAGGAGCCTAGATGTCCATCAACAGATGAATGGATAAAGAAGATGTCATACATATTTATAAGGAATACTATGCAGCTATCAAAAAAAACCAAATCTTGCCATTTGCAACGATGTGGATGGAATTAGAGGGTATTATGCTAAGTGAAATAAGTCAGTCAGAGAAAGACAATTATCATATGCTCTTTCTGATATGAGGAATTTGAGAGGCAGGGTGGGGTGTCGAGGGGGGAAGGGAGGGAAAAAAATAAAACAAGTGGGATCGGGGAGGGAGACAAACCATAAAAGACTCTTAATCTCAGGAAAGAAACTCAGGGTGAGGGAGGGGGAGGGATATGGTGAGTGGGTTATCAACACTGGGGAGGATATGTGCTATATTGAGTACTGTGAAATGTTTAAGACTGAAGATTCACAGACCTGTACCCCTGAAGCAAATAATACATTATATGTTAATTTAAAAAAATAAGCCTGAGGCATAAATATAACAAAGTAAAACTTTGTTCCATAGGCTCAATAGGGCCCTTTCCATGAATTCTGTGTGTGACTTGTTCATGAATATGGAAAGTATCTGAAGATTTTCTTCTAACTTGTCTTGATTTCCTTGAAGACCCTGGCACACATCATGAGATTAAAATAACCTGGCATTGCTGGTGTCTTTACCCACAAATACCAAGGAATAAATATTAGAATGATGGATTCTCTTTCCCTTGTTAACCATGAATGTGTTCCAGCCAGGGCAAGGTCTAGAGAATAATTTAAAAATAAATAAACAGAACCAAAGAGTAACTTTATTCTTTTATTCAAAGTTTATTAAAATACAAGAACAAATTTTAAAAGCACACATACCACTCAGCACCAATATAATAACACTCCTTCTACAATAACCTCCAAAGCATTTCTGTTTCTGCAACTGAGCAGCAGAGAAAGACACCCATACATTCTCACCACATTTACCCAGTACCCATAGCATCGTGCCCCAAATAGTCTCCTTGCCAGGGAGACAAAGATGGGCAGGGGAAAACTAATGTGACTACATCCAACCACTAACTGAGTCAGTGACTCTTTCATCAGTAGTTATCATTCGCACACTGGTCACCTCTGCACATCCCAGTCTCCCTCTCCGGGTACTCGATTACTTGGGCTAGTGATAGAGTCTGGCAATAATGTGATGCAAAACTAAGTAAAACTGGCCAACATTCCCTACCCAATATCTTTTAATTGCTTTGGTTATAAAGTACTGGAAACCTATATCTTCATAGTCTCTCATCCTAATACACATAAAAACTACATGGGCCAGTGATGTAGTTTGGAAAAGTCTTGAGAGAATTTTTATTTATTCCCCACCCCCTTCTGTGGGCTTCTTTCATTTATGTGTTTATCTCTTTGCTTTGAGGAGTGGGAAGGGGCATAGTTTTGAGCCCAAATAGTGACCTCATTCAACATCTCCTGGGTCCTTGAGATCATCTCAGTAAATATTAAATGAACTCCATGGAGCTCTGGTGCTGCTGCCCTAAATGGGGAGCAAGCCCTGAATTGTATGACCAGTCTTGTTTGGATATCTGTACATGTTTGCTTTCTGTTGGTTCAGACTCACCTTAGAGCAGAGCTGGGTCTCTTAGTTGAGACCTTGCCTCTGCTGCTATCCAGAACTTAAGACATAAAGAAGTAGCCCAATGTTTGCCTCATTCTAAAGTCATTCATTGATACCCAGCAACCCTTTCTACTGGTAAGAAGTTTCTTTTCAAATTCTCTCAGATCAGTAGACCAAATTCTCAGGGCCTACCTCTCTCCAGTTAGCAACTTCCTAACTCTCCCAGGACCTACTTCCTTCTTTCATGGAGTACCTCAAGACACCACCAGGAGAATGCTGATCACCAAGCAGAAATTTATACTTATGTCCTGTTCTGGATGTACATATGAAACCTAAGTTTGGATTCTATTTTTAAGATAAAGTAGAAAGTAGGGAGGAAGTTGGGATATAACTGAAAACATTTTTGCTCTGATTTTTGGCAATATCATTTTGTTTTAAGTTCCTAGAATCGGAATTCTTACTGTTAATCTCTTCTGCTGAGAGACATGACATTGGACATGTTCTGAAAACCTCTAAGTGCTCAAGAGGTTTTCATTAACCCTTCAATGGGACAGAAATTGGTGTCTACATTTTTTCCCTTTGCAATGACCATATGATTCTAATTAAGCTAATTTTCCAAACCATCAGTCAGATTTACAGAATGGAAAGTCCTGAACATCAGTGTATTCCTTTTGCTGTGGATATAACCCACAAGGCATGCTAAGGACACCTTGTATCCAGCTGGGAATTCTCCCAAAGGCATAGATATTGTCTTTAACATGCCCTCTGGTATTTCTTACAACAAGGCAGTACCCACACATGACCTCACCATATTTCATATTTTTTATTCAAGAGCCCAAATAGTGAAACACACTTCAGGCAAAATAAAAGACAGCAGGCTTCTCTTCTCCCCTTGGTCATAGAATAGGCATTTTCTGCTTAATGGCAGAATTTTCATCAGTAGGCCATTCAGAACTTGATATTACCAAAAATCAAAGGTACAGTCTATAAACAAGGGGAAGACACAGTACCAGAGATCCAAAACATGAAAATAAAAGTCATATAAGTTAAACGACTGTCACTTTTGCTATACAAAGAACAGTTACTAGTCTTCCTCTGAGGAGGTCAGTTACATTTTAATATCTGTATCAAACATTTCTACATTACTCTGTGGGCATTTCATTCACACCCATTCAAGAAAGTCATTGTTGACTCCACTAATATTTTCTCTAAGCAATAAAATAAAATAAGTTTGAATAGTTCCAAGACATATGCCTTTCAAACACTAAAGGTCTGAGTAAATCCAGATGCTATGATAATATCTAAAATTGCTTGAAACTATTTCAATATAGACAAGCTAATTCAGTTTAAAAGGCTAAACTGATAGCTCCATGTAAACACAGCCTAGGGGGAGGGGATGTTTAGGTCTCAATTGTCCAAAGGAACATACTTTACCAAGTATTTTTGAACAATTGGTCAAAGGAACATACTTTATAAAGACACGACAGGTAGGATGGGTATTGACACTCTAATAATTTCTCTGAGCATACCAGCTAAGCATTGATTCTCCTCTACTTCAAATAATGAGTTCTTGTTATGTTCATAAAAGATACATCACAGGAAATCATAAAAAAACATGTTGAGATAAATAGGTTACATAATTACAGGCTTATCATAACTCTGGTTAACACCAAGCCATTCTACAGACTGTAGGATTCCTGAGCTTTGTCAATTCACTGTCTTCATTGTTCCCTAACTGCCTTTCTTCCAGAAAGTCTTCTATGTTCTATTGAACATATCTTTTTCCCTGATATTCAGCCTATGCCTTTGTATATTTACTTCCACTGCTTCATTTTTCCATTGGAATATCCTCATGGAGAGGAATTGCACACACACGACCTTCTCTTTTCCTTAAACATCTATCGCAACTGGGTGCTTTTTCCATCATCCTTTTTCCCAGACAACTAGCACTGCCTTAGCCAAATCTCATCCCCCCACCAGCTTCTCTAACATCCTGTTCCATTATTGTACATGTAGAACAAAGGGGAAGTTTAAGGACAACGGGTGAGTGTGCTGCAACCAAGTTTTCGTTTTCCTTTTCTCGGGGACCACATAATCTTGACACCATTTGAAAGATAAAATTCAGTGCGGCCCAGTCTGGAGTATAAAGTTTAATGACTGAGAACTCTGAAATTATCTGTTCTCTGTGGGAATTTCCAGAAATTTGTTAGATGTTGCCACATTTTCAAAATTTCCATTCTTTGCGGGTGTGTTTTATAGAATTTAAGACACTGAAAAGCTTAAAATTGCTGTAAAGAAAATAATCAGTTAAAATAGTACATTAATATCTAAACAATAAACTAGTGAGATGACTGATACATTTTTCCAGTTCTGTTTTGTTTTTTTTTAATATACTTTTGGTTCTTACACACTCAATTCCCACCTTTTTCTTATTTCAGGCAACTAGTTCCGGAAGATATTTTCAACTTGAGTGTTTTTCTTTTTTCTCTACAACTTTTATTTTATGATTCAATTATTAATGGAATGGTCATAGGAACCTTTGATTGTACGTATCAATACAACCATATACTGTGATTTAATAGCATCCTCAAATTAACAATAAAATATTTATAATACAAAATTAATTGGTCTATTCTTTGGGGGTTATGATATTTAGATATTATATTATAGGTAAAACTATAGTGCATTTTAAAGAGAAACATGGTGTGTGTGTGTATGTGTGTGTGTGTGTGCGTGTGTGTGTGTGTGTGTGTGTGTGTGTGTGTGTAGCATTATAATGAGGACAGAGGCCTTAGATTACTAGACCTCAGCTAACTGGAACAAAGGAAGATCCCAATCCAAATTTAAATGTAAATGGGAATTCCATTTTGCCACATTCCAAGCCACTGAGGGTTGTCTCTATCAAAGCCTCCAAAATTATTAATGAGAATTGTCTCAAACTAACTTTTTCTTCCTCTATTTTGTAACTGAAGAAATCTTGTTTATTTGCACTTACTATTCATTATAGTTCACTCACTCTGGGAGAAGAACAGTGCTACAGCTGAATGGCCAGAGCACCTACCTCCCACAGCAGCTGAGAATATATTTATATATAGTATCAAGAGTATATTATGAAGAATGTACTCCCCAGCTCGGCATCCGTTAAGGAGACTGAGACCAAAAATGAATGGGGCCATATCAGAATTGTAGGAATGGAGAGGGACAGACCAGAACCACTGGACCTACTGGTTTTACATTAAATCAGTATCATGCGGTATATTTCACCTGCTGAAAATATACATACCACAGACCTATTTCAGAAAGTAATTATTTCTAACAAAAAACCCTCATAATTAAAAATAATGAAGCGTGGGGTTTTTTTTCTCCTTTCCATCCCCCTTTCTCCCTCAATTGAGGAATATATGATAAATTCATTGATTTCATATGCATATTCTCCATGCTGATTTCAATTAAGTTGCTTCTTTTTCTGACCCACGTATGTTTTATGTTTCCATGTTTCTGTGACTAACAAGGTGAAACTCTGTGAAGCCTCCTCATCTTTCTGCTTCCTGTCCCTAGCTTGTCAGTTGGATTTTCTTCTAGGGCTTTCCCCACTCGCCTAGAAAGGAACCCTCAGATTTCAGATAATCATCCTAATCCTCTAAGTAGGGATCATCCTTGATATCTGCAAATACACCTGTGATTTCTGGGATGTTTAGACTGGCATAGAGCACCACATGGCTAGAAACTAGAACAGCAGAAACTACTAGAACATTGTTAAACATAAAAGCCTTAACCACACGAACTGGGCTCAAGGACTCTTTAGACGTAAATATTTGGGAACTTTCCAGATGGGCTCTATCCGTGCTGAATAAAGCATAGGCAATACTCCTTATACTAATAAGGACAACAGTTCCCTAACATAGTAGTTATTCAGCTAAGTCTTTTCTTCAAGTCCCAAAGCATGCATCAGCTGTATCACTTCTTTCCCAAGGCAGAATGAACACATGTTGAAACAGCGTTTCTTCCTCTCCATCTTGGGATCTTTTCATTCAGGCTTTTCATTAGGAGGAGATGTGCTGGGGCTACTACTTAGCCAAATGCCATTCCAGTGGTAAAAGGAATATGGAGATGTTAGATGTCTATGTTCTTCTGACATGTAAATTCCTAACCTTCAGCAAGACAATGGGGCTTGGTGGAAATAGTGGATTCAGTTCTTAGTTTCCTTTCCTTTACATAATTTAAAAAACAAAAACAAAAACAAAACTCCTTTACAATCATACCTTTAACCAGCTAATCTAGATTTCATCTTTTGCTGAAATTCTTCTCCAGCCAACGCCGGACTTCTTGAAGGTTGTAGCAGAAAGGGCCCTTTCCTCCCAGATAAGCAATTTTCTGTCTCTGCACAATACACACACGTTCAAAGGCTACCCCGTAAGCTACATTGGCATTATTGTCCATGCGGTCAGCCACAACTCGGCACTGGGGCGGCAAGGAGAAATGCTCCAGAAGCTGGTGGGCTGCTGCACATCGGTCTTCCTGGTTCCGGTGAGTCTTCACTTCAAAAGACAAAGAAGATTCACCAGGCACTGCCCAACCATCTGAAGGATGAGCCTCATCAATGTAGACCAACAGGAAGTCAGCCACTGATGAGAACTCTTCCACCAGTTTGCTGAAGGCTGGCAGCTGGCTAGTAAAAGGAGGTCAAGTGGCTGAGCCAAAGTTGACCACCAGTGGGCGCTCAGGGCTGGCAAAGTCAAGAAGGTGGCACTCGGCTCCATCAACCATCTTCACCTGGGCACCATTTCTACTGTTGTCACTTCCTTTAGCATTGGCGACGTGTACCACACTGGAATTGGGGGCATCTTCACCCAATTTCACCTGGTGGTGAAAAAAAAGAAAAGAGGGAGAGAATACCATATGAAATGCATCGTCACTCCATTTCACTCTATACAAAGACAACTGGCTCCAATCAAATGTGGCATTTCCTTCACAGGATGTAATAAATCTATATTGATTTAAGTAAAGAGACACCATGGCAGGTATTGTAGAAAAAGGACCCTAAAAAGAGTAGAAGTTTTTCATTCTGTATAGTTACTGAGATTAGTTGTTTCATCCTCAAAGGCATCTCAGTTAACTCTCTTCATCATTACATTGACGCCAATATTCTTTCCTATCCTTACTTTGTTGTCAATGGTTAGCACACATCATATAACAAATGATTAATTGACTCCATTTTAAAAGTTAAAAATAAATGGTCTACTTTAAGAAAAATTAACAGATTTGTGAAATTTAGCTACCTCCTTCTGAATTCCCACTTTTGAATTCTAAAACACATAGGAAAGACCTTTATATTCTTGCATGATGCTAATTCATTTAATTTCAACCAATGGACAATAATACCAATGAGGTGTATTTCGGGCCAGAGGCGGAAAACCCGGGCTCTGCTATTTACTGAAATGGGCTACTCCCACTTCACCTCTTTGGTGTCTCACGTTTTCCATCTGCAAAATGGTGATAATGGTACCTGCCTTCCTTGGACAGTTATTGGGTTATAACATATAAAATAAGCTCTTGTACACTACAAATCATTGTGCACTTATAGGTTCCATCATCAAATGCCGAGTAAACATGTGAAACAGCATACCGCCTTTCTGGGAAATTCTACGTTTAAAAAAAAAAGATTACCCTTAGAAGTAACTTGAGCTCTTCTCAACATGATGTCCTTCCTAGAGGTTTCTCAAGCTGCTGCTTACTTTCAGGTTCCTACAACTAGAATCTCACCATTTCCATAAAACAAACGAAATAACAAAAACATGCAATTATTCCACAATTCTCTTAGTTCCTCATTTTTCACATGTTTTTGGTTTGGTATGGTTTTCTTGTTTTTATCTAGGAAATCACAAACCATTTAGCCATCTATCATGTATTCCATTAACAAGCTCCTCTGAACTATAAAATATCCAGACAGGTATAGAAGAAGGTATGCAAGAAAATTACTCTCCGTGCCCCTTTGCAAGTAGTTTAGACAGTTGAACACAGACTGAAGGAAAGTTTGTGGGCCTTTGGATCTGTAAATTGATAATAAAAAGCTGGCAACATAAAAGAACCAATTACTTCAGTTTGAATTAACACAATCGGATCTTCCCCTAGAATGGTTTAATCAAAGCCAATAACATTAGGGACAACTTACGACAGCCCAATTGATTTTTATACACTATACTTAATATTACAAAACATTTCCAACTGGATCGACTTATTCCCTTCGTATAAATACAACCACACATAACACTGCTAGTAATTGAAGTCACTTAGAAGGATATTGTTAAAGACTCAACAATCCAAACTGATGTAAAATACTCAAGGGCTTTTATTCAGAAGCTTCTATCTAATGTGAATGCATAACTCATTTTAACTGTAGAGAAAGAAATAAAGAAGTTTTTCCTTTCCGTTCTGAAAAATCCTAGCGATGCAGATTTAAAACAATACGATTATTTTTTTCTAAAAAATTTTAGAACAACCTTCTTTCTTAAGAAAGGAAGCTGTTCATATGATTTAAATAAGTACATTTGTTTTCAGTTACTATCAGGGAGAAAGTTGCTCTATTTATATTAATTTTCTTGGTTAATTTGCAAGTTACACTAGATGGAGAAATCTAACAAGCCACTTTCAGCTGGATTGTTTTATAGGGGGTAAAATAATAACTCGCTCTTCTCTGAGGTATTAAAATATACTGACAATTTAAAGATACACATTTTAAAGGTATTATAAACCTTTTAATCTATGAGTACTTCTTGTACTTCTTTGTAGGTCTAAGCAGTGGGTAGCATTACCATTACTTTCTCGTTAGGTTTTTCCCACTTAAAATACAGGTAACAATTCTAGGAGGGCTGCTTTCAATGGTATTGTGCTGTGTTCCTCAATATACTGTGATATAAAGATCTAAGGCATCCAGACCAGTCTAAACCCATGAGCTGTTGTAGTGACTTCTTGTCGAGTGAGCAGCCCACGCACAGGAGAAAAATCATCTCTGGAGTGTAGACTTGTAGGTTCTTGGGAGGTGAAAACAACCATCTGATGCCCCGAACTCTCACCTAAGCAGAACTGCTGATCTTTGCATTATTCTTGATCATTCAAACTAACCAATCTAATCTGATGCTTCAGTCACAGGTGACTCTCATTACCTGTAGTTAATTTTCTTGGAAAGTTAAAGCAATTCCTCTTTCTTCTTGGTGACACAAAGTTCAGCCACATAATTTTTTTCAAAATACAGACTAATCTACCTCAGAAAATTTCAAACAACTATAATATATTCACTCTAAAATTAAAAATTAAAAAAGGTACCAAATGCATAATGCCTGGTGTGTGTGTGTGTGTGTGTGTGTGTGTGTGTGTTAGTGCTGGGGGCAGGGTTAACATTTTGTTAAGCTGAAAATTTTGTTGAATGATAATGAATGGTAGCTGTTATAATCCTAAGAGTAGCGGTCAATAAAGAATTTTACACTTAATAATAATCTTGACCTGCAAAGAACATAACTGTGTTTGGGTGATGGATATGTTCACTGAGTCAGATAATTTGGAAATGTGAATCCTGGAGCCCTATTGTAGAGTTCTGCCATAATCAACACTAAATACTATCAATCTGTTCTTGATGATCTCTGTTGATGTGTGTATGAAGTGAAAGTAGCCAATCTTCTTTATTTTGCTAAGCAGCCGTGGGACCCTACTGAAGATTGGAAGGTCATAAGCAGACATCTTGTTCATGAGGATGACTAGGTTAGAGAAAATGTGATATTAATGATAATAACAAACCTATTGGGGGGGGGGGGAGGAATTCCACACCCATTATTTGTGAGTCCCAAAGTGAGTACACCAATAGTCTGCTTTTGTAAATCTCATCTACTAATTGTAAAGTTTGTTCATTTTATTAAAACCTGCTGATGACAACTTAGGAATGATAAAGAAAAAATAAACTTTAGAAATTTAAAAAAATGAAAGTTCCCTTTAACCTAAAAAAAATAAATATTTTAAAAGGACATTATTGTCCTTCCTCAACTGCCATATGAGACCGATGTCATTTCTCATCTTTCCATTTGATCTCTGTGGCAATTAAATTCTTATTATGACCAGAGTTTCAAATGAAGAGTTTCTTGGTTTGTTCAGTTATATGCCCTGCTGAGATGGAATGGGAGAATCACCACTGTCTCCAATGATGGAAGATTCTTTGCTTTCCCCAGGAGCAAAGCATTCCTTGACAAAGAGCCAGAATGATGAAGAAAATAAAGTTCATCCCATAATAACATTTAGGCTGCAGGAAAGGAGCTCAACAAAAACAAGTTATCCCCTGGTACTCCCAAACTTTGTTTTAATTTCCCACAGTGGCACAGAAAGTCTCCTGGCCACAAGTTACCTATCATCTTAATTTCTCCTTCTTAGAGGGTTTGTGTTTGGTTTTTGTCCTTAATGAGACATATTTGCCAAAGAGGCATTCAAAAGGCATTTTTTACTCTTGCGGAAGAGTAATTAGGTCGGTACCTCTGTCCCTGCCAGCATTAGCTGCTCTAAAGAGAACCCTGCCCAGTATTTAATGCCCAAACACAAGAAACATCATTTCCACTAATTGGTCTTGAAGTTCCGATGTTCCCAAAGGGTCCCTTTATTTTGCAAGGACCAGAAAGGACATACGTAAAATGTAATATCGTCATCACTGACTTTATCTCTCTCATCTGCGCCATTACAGTTGTCCTTTCTTATGTTTGTGCAATCAGCATCAACACAACACCAACAAGGGAGGTAAATAAAGGGTTGCATTTTTACAACAGGGGGCATCTCTAGGCAGAGCACAAATGTGATAGTCATATTTATAAACATGAACAAGAGTGTAAATATATGGCATATAAAACTTGACTCCCTTGATGACGGTATTCCTTTTACTGACTGTGTTCAGTGCATGGAGAAAAGGATAATACTGCTTTAGCATGCGGACTGTGAAATGCAGGGCAAGGGAAAAAAAGAACCATTCATGAAGCAGAAGCTGGAAATAGAGCATATACTACTAACCTTGTTCCCCCACCTTCATCCCCCGGCCTGAGAAAGGGTTCTGGAGAAAATATCACCTCGTCTCATGATAGGAAGCAAGGCAAATGATAAAAATGGGGGAGGGGGTGGCAGAGCAATGTTTACACATCCTTCTTGCTACCCAAAGCCCTGGAGTGGCTTTATCAACCATCACGAAATTTCGAATTCTTTGACATAATGACCCGACTACATCAGCGTCCTTATAAACATGGCCGAACAATTATTAGGCAGTGATTTACATATTTACATTCAAATTGGCCAAATAAACCAGAGTTGAAGAATGAGTGAGCTACTTACTCTGAGTTCGATTCCCTTTTGGTCATTCTCTTTTTGAGCTGTACCTTGAAAACAGAGCTCTGAGCTCTATCACTTCCTACTGTTTTATCCAAGCGAAGGACAAGCTCTAGCTTTGGCCTCCTTTCTCTTCTTTTGGGACTGTTTCTCTCCTAAAAGGGCTATTTTCCACTGCAGAAACTAGTGTCAAAAGGTCTGAGGGGAGTGAAGAGGAGGAGGATGTGAGAGACCCTTCAAAACCAAAATTATATGTTCAAATGAATATGTTTTCTGTGCTACTGCAATATTAACCACTCAGAAGCTAAACTGCTTGTCAGCATCTATACTGTGTGTTTACTTTTACACTTCATTTAGGTGGAAGCCAGGCTCCCAGGCACGGTAGTTTGCTTTTGGTTGCATTTCTGAGTCTTGGAGCACCAGCACAAGGATACAGTGTAAGATGCAATGACACAGATTAGGAAAACTTAAAGAACACACTTCGGGTGTTCGCCTCTGTCACGAGTTTCCGCAAGTTTCTGTAGACTTTCTTTTTCATCAACACCATGCACAGAACTCCCTCTAACCGAGCGCAAGTTATCTTTAAAGGTTTCCCTACGGAGTTAATTTTAAAGCCCATTCAATATTTTCATGTAGAGGATTGTTTTATTTTGTTCTGTTGATTTCCCTGTGGCTTCCTGTAGGAGCCAAATACAAGGCTAGCACTTTGACTGCACTATCTCTAAATATCTTCCCAAATATCTGACCTTCAACAAAGGGAATTAGAAAGGACATGCCTGACGTATCACAGGTGCGCCAACCCCTCAGCCAGGAAAACTCTGCTTTTGCAGGTGGCAACCTCCAAATAACGCAAGTCAGGATTGTGAAATACTGTGGTGCCATCTCACACAGAGCCTCCTCCAGCATGGCCATAGACTGGCGGCACCCAAAGACAGTGTCGCAGAGGACAACAGCAGTCAGGGAGGTGATTCAACCTGTTCCAGAGATTCGGCATGACCCTTAAATGCCATCAGAGCCACCACCACCTTGTCATACTGGGGAGACAGAAGGAGACCTAAAAATCAAGACAAGCTGTGTTCACAACGTTTCTATTCTATTCTCCCAATCCAGTCTTGTCTCTGGATATATGGGTTCTTGAGTTGCTTCTTCTCATGGTATCTAATATATAAATCATAAAAAGCATACATAGTAACAACAGTTGTGAACTTGGTCACTAATCAATAGAAATAATAAAGAAGAATATATAAAC
This sequence comes from Mustela nigripes, assembly GCF_022355385.1. Lineage (NCBI taxonomy): Eukaryota > Metazoa > Chordata > Mammalia > Carnivora > Mustelidae > Mustela > Mustela nigripes. Next base: position 125,652,813 of record NC_081569.1, on the reverse strand, counting down.
CATCTGCAGAAAGAAAGAAAGAAAGAAAGAAAGAAAGAAAGAAAGAAAGAAAGAAAAAAGAAAAATCACTTTTCCTTGTCAATTTCTTGGAATATGCATCACAAAAAATTGCAACACATGGAACACTATATATAAGCAAAAAAATATAATGAAGTTTATTGATGAGGCATTTGTTTGTTTTTCCCTTTTTATTCCAATAAGCTGCCTAAGAGAAGAAACACTCTCAATATTTGTGGGTAACAGCACAGCCCCTATATTTTATATGAGATATTTATATAAGCATATATACATATAAGTAAAATTCTCCCAAGTGGTGACTTTCATTAAAAGGCAAAAAGTCTATTATCTTTCAAAGAAGTAAGAGTTTAATATTCTGAGTTCAAGCCACTGGCATGGCCATGTTATTTTCCTAACAACTATAAAATCCAGATATAGATGAGGGAACATGCTAATACTGTGCCTGGTATACATGTGCATTCTCCACCCTCTTTCAAAGTCTTTACTCCCAAATCAAAACCTAAGAATTCCACATTCAATGATACATTTGTGGGACTGAAATGATCATCTTGGTATCTCCCTCCCTTGACTCCCCTTTGCCCAACATACATAACAGAAAGGAGATTAAGGTTTCCTATTATTATAAAGGAGCTTTCATATACTACCAAGAGCTCTTACTATTCTCTGGCCTTTAGGACAACACATGAAGACCTTTGGCAGGTGACTTTTGATAACAAAGATATGCAATATAGTAAAATGCCCCAAATTCATGAATATTTCCCTCTTGAGCACTTGTTTGCTCAATTACTCTGGATTCCTTGTGACTAGATGTTACTTCTATTCCTTTCCTCATGCATGGATTTATTTTTCTAGAATTTATTGATGGAGGACTCATTCCTGTCCCCCTCTCTGATTTTGAGCTTTCACTGTGTTTCTGAGGTGTCACTTGTCTATAATGTACCACTTCACTGGCTTCCATAGCCTCTCAAATTCCCTTCCCTGGCATCTCAGACAAGGTCTCCCAATACACTTAGGGAAAACCAAGATTGTCTACTTTGACGGCAACTTTTGCCAACTGAGTCCATTCTTCTTAATTAAGCCCAGAGATCTTTAGGAATCACGTGGGTAGGGGCAGGGGGACAACCGACAAAGAACCAGTTCCCCTTTGCCCCTTGAGATCTGAATTGGGGATGTCCTACCAACATCTCCAAGTAACCAAAAGTCTGGGCTGTCAGTAAGTATTATTAGAAACAAAGCTCATCAACTCAGGTCTTGGGAAGCTGCCCTGAGACATGAGTTCTGCCCCTAAGTGAGGCCACTGCTCTAGAGCTCAAAACACGTGTTCTAACAGTTCTGAGACAGTAACGAACCATAGACTTATCTGCTCTTTCTAGGACAACTTGTTTTACTTTTGAGAAAGCAAATGTGCTCTCCCTTACAAAGTCTGGATTTCTGACAGCTAGTTCTCAGCGGGTTTTTTTTTTTTTTTTTTTTTTTTTTTTTTTGCAAATTGGTATCTAGTAACCCAGGACCTGGGACTCGGTCCCTGATAACCACTTCAAAAGGGTTCAAGTCCAATAAGTTATGGGGATGAAAAGTGTAGCATAGGGAATATAGTCAGTCTTGTAATAACTTCATATGGTGACAGATGGTAACCACACATATCATGGTGAATATTTCTTAATGCAGATAGTTGTCAAATCACCATGTTGTACACCTGTTCATTGTATGTCAACTATTCTTCAATTACAAAAATGCCCATGTAGAGGAGGATGCTGCCAAAGGGCTGCTTTCATTAACTCTTACCTCTACCAGAAATGAGGGGGCTATTATGCCACTAGCTGTGAGCATCTTGTTACATCTTTCCAACTCTGAGGGTTCTGAGTTGCATTTTCTTTTTTTCCCTTGCCTTTCAGTGCCCACCGCTGAACCGTCTTTCCTGATACACCTACGTCTCTCATCAAGCGAAGCATCAAAATCTCAGTTTGTGACAAAAGCAGGTAAAATGCAGCAGTCTCTCCTCCCCTGACATTCTCTGACATTTCCCCCAAATTGTTTAACCGGCACCAACACTTTCCACTTCAAAACTGCCCCAAGACATGAATGACCCTTGTTAGAAAGTTATGCCTTGTTATTAAGTCACACCAAGTCATTAGAGCTTCCTACCTGTCACGCCCAAATCTGACCTGCATGATAGGTGTGGAAAGCGCAGGAAGGAGCTCTCTCGAGCATAACCACCAGGCTCCCAGAGGCAGCGCCACGATCCCAGCCCAGGGCTCCCCACGGCCTGCTGCCCCTCACTGGCCAGCCCCTGCCCCTACTGACCACGGGAGAAGCCCCTGTCGGGGCGGCTCACCTGCTTGTAGGCATCGAGGAGGAAGCTCTTCCAGATGCAGCGCATTCCCTCTGAGGTCAGCATGCGCCTCCACTCCCCGCGAGTGGACTTGGAGCGGCTCAGCAGCAGCACCACGTGCTTGAGGAGAATGACCGAGTCATAGAGTGCCAGGAAGAGGCAGTTGGAGAAAAAAACTGGCAGAATTTGCAGTGTGATCAGCAAGTCTACGCTGAGGATGCCCATCTTCTCTGCCTCCCAGTCAGTTCCCTTGTGCGCTCTGGTTCCCCTTCACCCTCTTATTTAAAAGGGGGGTGGTGATAGAGGGGGTGGGGGAGATAAAGGGGAAGGCCGGGGGGTGGGGGGAGAAGGAGAAAAACTAAATTAAAAGGAAGCCCAAGTTGTCTCCTCTTTCAAAGAAGCAGAAATGGCAAGACCAAGTCCAGTCTCTCCAGCCCAGCAGTTGGAGTGTGCCCATCAATTCATTCAATTCGGAGCTGCTGCTTTTTTTTTTTTTTTTTTTTTCAGGAATTAAGATGTTAAAAAAAAAAAAAAAAAAAGAAGAAGAAGAAAAAGAAAAAAACCACACACACAAACTGGCGCACCCGTCCCTAATCCAGTTACCCCTCTCAGAGTCGGTTAGAGACAGGCAGTTCTACTTTCATTTCCAAGCACCTATGAGACTGTGGCAGAGATTGCAAAATTTTCTTTAGCTTTTCATTGTCTCTATGTTCAGAAACGTAGCCTGTTTCTTTCTTGAATTGCCAGAGTTTTTAAAAATGTGCTTTAAGGGTAGTTTTTTTTTTTTTCCCCTTCTTTACTCCGTTTTACACACACTTTCTGTTCTCCTTCTCCCGGGCTGTCTGTCTCTCCCTTCCCCAGGAGCGACGGACTCCTCTTCTCCTCACTCCCTCTGGCTTTTCCTTCGTGCTATCTGTCTGTGGTGCAAAGTGCCTCTCTCTCTGCAGCCCAGTGAGTCTCCCTGAAGCCTTTTATACATTCCCTGGCTAATTGCTGCAATAGAGAAATGAAAGCCTAATCTTGGTAAAGATCTTGACGTCATTGAGAAAGAGGGCTTTACTTTGGCCAGAACGGCAGTGAATAGAAAAGCAAAACTCAACAACTTTTTTTTTTTTTTTGAAGGGGGGGGCGGAGTAGAGGGACAGTGGAATTTTGCTTTGTGATTTAAAGAGAGGGAGAGAGAGAAAAAAAAAATAATACCTTTGACAGTTTTCAGGAAATGCTTCCAGATTTTGGGAAAAGTAATTTAATGTAATGTGTAAATTGATAGGAAACACTCTCTCCTCCTCTGATGATTATTGTTATCGCTCATTTATGAGGGGTTTTTGGAAAGAAAGAATTCTGGAAGGCAGGTAGAAAAGAGGAAGAGTACTCAGGGATGGTCTCTGTTCTATTTTTTGGAAGATGTGGATGCTTACATCTGGTCTTTATACCTTTATAATGTGACAATTTCTCGTCAGATTTGTGATCCAGGTTCTTTAAATATTTTTGAGTCATGATCTTATTTAAGAATATTCAAAGTGAGTTGTGAGGTGGAAAACTTTTGAACTCTTTGAGTACCATCACAGCATTTCTCTAAAGCTTTTTGTAGAAAATTAATACAAGTTTTCTTTTTGGTGTTACTGAAATTTCCAATGTGAAAAAGAAAGAAAAAAAAATCTTCCAGACAACCATGAAAGTAGCTAGTTGACCAGATCTTCTTTTAGTTCCATTTTGCCTATATGCAGATTAAATTAAAACCTTCTATCAAATGGCATTAAGATGCCATAAGACTGAGAAATAAATTTCTTTATTAAGTGAGCTCTTTAAATTCTGTACTTTCCCTACTTCTGTTAGCATAACCCTTAAGAGACCTGAAGCTTTGGGGAATCTTCCTTTTTCCTTGAAAAAAAAAAAATAATTAAATTTGTAGGTGGTTAGGAGCAGACTTTGAATTGGTTCAAGAGCCACACTGAACATTGCTCAATGGCTTGCTTCTGTCGTAAGTCTCCATGACCAATGTCTATTTAAGCAAACAATGCATTGGCAGAATGCCATGACCCCCACCTCAGTCTAGTTTTCCTTCCTCACTTACCTAACTGATCACCTCTAGTAATTACGTTTTCTTGAAAGAAGGAGTAGTAAGTATAGACACTTGGGTGAGGATATAGAATTGAAATTGACAATTAATTAGCTGACTTTTCTATGTACACAGTGCTCTCATTAAGCACGAGCTAAGCAAGAGATGTGAACCTGTTGTCAGTACATTTCTGCGTTTGTCCCTGTGGCTATAACCTGCAAGATTACAGAAATAATTTAAAAGCCCAGAGCAGGGGTCATTAAATGGTAGGCCAATGGACCAAATTCTGGATATATATGTATTTTATTCAGTTGGCCCAGTTCTGTTTGGCTTAGGAAAAAAATACAGTGAGAATGCTTTTAGTTTTCATGAGGCCAGGGATTCTTATCTGCTTTCTCTGCTCCTATTTTCCAGCAGTTAGAACCAAGCCTGGCACAGAGTAAATTCAAGGAGGAGGTACTGAATGGACCAATGGGTAGGGTATGCATTCCTCCACACTAGGGGGCACCATTCACATACAATATGATATGGCTAGGGTGCCCCAGAACTGTACACCTGGCTGGCCTTGGATGTGGCCCTTCCCATTGACACAATCCTGCCCCTTCCCTACTGTCCTAAAAAATCTGATTCCTTCATCTTTCTCATTGGTTTAGCCCATTATGAATCTTGGATTTATATTCCAAGGACTAAATTTTGAGAGGTTTCAGAGCTTAGAGAAATGAATATAAACCACATAGAAAAATATTTTTCCTGTGACTAGTGTACAGTGTTGCCTAAAGAATATTATTCAGATACATGATAACATTTACTCCATTCATTCTTTGAATCTTCTCAGTGTCCCTATTGAAGAAAAAAAGACAAAGAGAGGGAAGTGGCCACACGGCATTTTAACTAGTGTAAAAGGGAGAGGTAAAGTGCCAGATGAAGTCCCACTCCACAATGACAGAAGGTCTGGAGTCAGGAAATGATGTTTCTACTCACTGTTCAAGCCCTAAAATCTCGCCCCTTTTCAAACATTCATTTTGGGCCTGTTTGAACGAAAGTGGTGCTCATTTAAGGCAGAGATGTTAGCAGCTATAAACCAATGCTTCCTCACTTGTCATTTGCTTTCAAGGAGAAAGATATGATTAGACGTGGCAAGCTCAGGAGGGGAATTGGTAGAAAATCAGAAAAATGTTTTCTTTTTAAATGCAAACTTCAAGGGGCGCCTGGGTGGCTCAGTGGTTTGGGCTGCTGCCTTCGGCTCGGGTCATGATCTCAGGGTCTTGGGATCGAGCCCCGCATCAGGCTCTCTGCTCCGCAGGAAGCCTGCTTCCCTCTCTCTCTCTCTCTCTGCCTGCCTCTCTGCCTACTTGTGATCTCTGTCTGTCAAATAAATAAATTAAATCTTTAAAAAAAAATAATAAATGCAAACTTCAAGGCACATCCAAACTACAAATGATTATAAATCAGAAAGGTGTTTTTGTTTTTTTGGTTTTTTTGTCTTTTTAGTTTCTTCTTTCTTTCTCTCTTTCTTTCTTTGGCAGTCAGATGTGTTTGAGGGTTTTTTAAACCAGAAGGACAAATAGACACATAGCCAACCTCTTTGTATCATTTCTCAGATTTCTTCCATCATTTTTTTAAACGAATAAATAAATGAATTACAAAAGTGAGAGTCATTCCTTTACCTATTAGACAATCTGTCCATTCTAGAATTACATTTCTCCGAAGTATTTCTTTACACACAGTTTGCTTGTTCAAATTATTTACACTATTCAACATTTTGGTTTTCAAGTAAACCATGAAGTAAATAAATAAATAAATAAATGACACATACGGTGACAGAGAATGATTTATCCCATAATACACATGAGAGAATGTGGATTAGGAAGGCTATAGAGTCAGAGCTCATGCTAGGATATCTTCCCTAAAGTTGAACCTCACTTTTTTCTTACATAACTGTTTTGTGGGTCCTGGCCATAGTCTGAAAATTGAAACCCTTGCCAAAAGTGGTTGTGCTGAATTATTTTACCTTCTAAATTGCAAATGATATCTGGGATTTCACATCTGTTTACTACTGCCCCTATTCAAGCTCCTGGTTTAGATTTCATATGGTGATTTCAAAGGCTTGGCTATCTTCTTGGCCATATAAGCGTTCTTAGCAATCAACATTGTAATCAGCTAATTGCAAACCAATGTGTGGCGTGTTGGTTGAATTTCTCTGTACAACGTTGTACACAGGTTTCAAATTTTAAACAAAGGCAGCTTAGGGCAAAATGTTTGGGGTTTTTTAGCAAGTACAGAACTGCTGTAAAATTGTTTAATTGTGGTCCTTTTCTTTTTTTTTTTGTTTTTTTTTTTTTAAAGATTTTATTTATTTATTCGACAGAGAGAGATCACAAGTAGGCAGAGAGAGAGGAGGAAGCAAGCTCCCTGCTGAGCAGAGAGCCCGATGCAGGACTCGATCCCAGGACCCTGAGATCATGACCTGAGCCGAAGGCAGCGGCTTAACCCACTGAGCCACCCAGGCGCCCGTCTTTTTCTATAGTAAGAGAGCATCATGTCCACCATTGCTTCCTTCTGGCTGGAGAAATAAGAATATGAATGGTAAGTGTTCCTTTGCTTCACTTTTTGGCTCAAACTGAGACTGAGAACATGAAGGTAGATAACTTGAGAGCAGACTTGAAAATTTCAGGGGTGGAAGCTATCACTGCTATCTTGTTATTGTTTTATGCAGGAGCCAAAGAGAACCCAAAGAATTCTGTGGAGTTAATAATTCATGCTGTGGATCTTTCAAAAGTCTTATTTCACAGAATTTTATTCCTTGTAATTCAAACAATTTGTTAAATATAGTTTAAAAATGGAGTTTAATTCTTCCTTTATTAAAAACATGTCAAATAAATAGATCATAAATAAAAAAACGTCTGCTCAGGACTGGGAATGTGATTGCCATACACCGCCCCTCCCCCCCTGCAAATAGCGCAGTCCCTATCAGAGAAGGGAATCGAAAACTGCATGACCTTCTGTCTCTACTAACTCCTGGTTGTGCCCAAGGAGGAGTTATAATGAAGGGTTTGTACTACCACTACTGAATCATTCAGAATTCCCTGTGGGCCCATCCATTTTACAAACGCAGCCGTGTTCCCTGCCTTGTGATGAAAGAAGCTCCATGGATAAAATAGACAACCCAGAGTAAACTCTGACACACCTTGAGCAAAGCAGCTTAGGGCTGGGGCAGAGAAGGCAGACTCTGTGGGAGGTATGAGCTTTCTATCCCAACAGCTGGTCTCAGGTCCCTTTGCAAGCCCTGGCAGAAAACAGAGGCTGAGGTGTTAATGCATTTTTCCCTCAGGAACTGCTGCTACTCTTTTGTTTCCGGGCCACCTACTGGTAAGACTGAGGAGGAAAGAAAAAGGTAAAAGACAACAGGATGGGGAAAGCAGAAATGAAGAGAAGGAAGATGAGGAGAGAGGAAGGGAGAAAAGAGGTTTCAATGAACTTCTTGTGAGAGGCTGTGAGCAAGAGATCCAATTAATGCCAATTGTGGCAAGGCCTTCTGTGAGGAAGACAGCTGTCCAGAAACTGGATGGAAGCCACCACCTCATTTCACAGAGGCCACTGAACAGCTGTTTCAAGACAGCAGCCTTCATTTGCTATTGACCTGGTCTAGATCTAAATTGATGGCCGATCCCCAATCCCGGCTTCCCAAATCTCTCTGGTACGAAGAGGCCGAGTGTTATTTAGTTTTGAGAATAGTTTATTAACCTCTAGAGACACCCAGGTTTGGTGGTGGGGAGGCCAGGAGAATAGAAAAGAACACTCTGTAAAGTTATACAAGATGAATTCCTTCCGGACAAGAAGCTCTCGAATGAAGACATTCAACTCATCCTCTTTTCCTAAAATGTGACTCTGTCTTCGTTCCGCCTAAATCTTTACCCGCTGCGGCAGACCAAGAGAAACAAAGGAAAAAGGTCAAAAAGTTATCATCTGTGGACCAGCTTTTCTTCTACTTTGTTCCGCTCTATAGCTCATAGGAAACCACCAGCTGACATTGTTTTAAAATAAAATAGGCCATTCTTTATAAACAGTTTTACAGTTGCCTTTAAAAAATCACTTACACATTGCCTCACTCGTATACTGAGTACATGAACAGAGCATGACAAAATATATTAAGATTCGTGCTGGTTCATGCAATTCCAGAGGCAATAGTAGCTTGTTCTCACTGAGGGTAAAGGAGCCCACCACTCCTCTCTCAAGAACTGGTAGACACAAATGCACAGAGAAAATAAGCAACGTGTTCTAATCTCAGTGACGATAGTGAAACTAATAGAATTACTGTAGCATAAAAAAAATCCACATTCGATATGGGGATAAAAATACCTGCAGTGAAGATGACTATACCATGAGATATGTTACCAAGGGAGGTTATGAAAATGTTATCAGTAGGCTTATTTTCAAGGTAGGGAGGGAGGCTAATAAGACAGTTTTCCAAAACCTTTTTAAGCCCATGGTACTCTTAAAGTAATAGTATAGAATAAGTTAATTTGTAACATATACATAAAACCAACTGGGTTAATGGCAGAATACCAGAATCATAAACTATGCTCTGTTTCCATTTCCATTTTGAAGACACTTTTTTTTGTACAATTAAGTAAAATCTTTATGCTTTTCTAAAGATAGTAGACAGGAAAGCATGTTTGTTTTCTACAGACAAAATATAAGACCTGAAATTCAAATCTATTCTTAAAATCTAGTCTCATTTATTAGACGGACACTTGTCGTCTTTTATCAAGACACAACCACTTAGCTAAATGATTGTTTTAAAAATAGATGCGTACAAATTCCTGAATACTCTTATCTTGTTTTCTCAGGAGAATTTTCTATCACGATTTAAAGACTCAAAATCTGTTTTCCCAAAGTAAAACCAATATGCTTCATGATTTTTTTTATCAGTAATGAACTAAATGGTACACAAAGCTAAGATGCTGAACTCCTCAGCCCAAGTATCTCTATCTCTTCTTGATAAATGTTAAATAATACCACCTCACTCAGCAAATTGGCACTTACCAGTTACCAAGAGATGTCTTGTTCTGGCGGGTTTCAATCATCAGAGGCAGAATCTATTTCTGAGCCCGTACAGACCCATAGGATCAGAAACAAACCTCTGGATTGATTTTCTACCTATAAAATGGAGCTGAAGATATCTTCCCATACTTATCTCATGTTGGTGGCTAATATATTCAAGTTTTTGAGAAATTTAGTATCATTCTAAAAATCTTCAAAATAAAAAGGAATCCTGGCTGGTAAGTTTATTTGGACCTATTTATATCAACAAATTCCCTCTAATAAAAACTTCTGGAAAAAAAAAATATATTCCTAACAGGCCAGATCTGATTTTATTATGAATTGCCAACCTGTTCGAAATGACTTTAAGGAAAGCTGGGTTACTCAGTGGAAAACAAGAATGATTCCCTGTAATGGTGGATATTATGGATGCACAAACTTTGCCTAAAAAATAATAACCAACCTGCATCTTTAACCACACTCAACCCTGAACCGAACCTATTTGAGAGCCCTTTAGAGAGGCATATTCATTAACTATATAAATTATTCACCATGTAACCATTCCTGCATCTTCCAGATTCTAGGAAGACTAGAAAGAGAATGTACACAAATATCCCTGATCCTAGAAAACAGTTGATCTCCTAAGTTTTCTTGGACCAAAACAGGGTAGAAAATGCTCAATAGCAAAGAAGGAAAACCACTGACATTTTAATGGACAATGTGTTTGACAAATTGAAGCCACAACAAAATCCAGTGCCTGCCACTATCTGTGGCACTATTTTGTATCTTATTTAAGAGACTGTTTAATCCTCCAACATAGAAATATTTCTCTCCTACCGTGGGAACCTCAGAACTATGGGTCTTAAAGGAGCGATCAAAGCTATTTGTTTTGTTTTGTTTTAACAAAAGGACTCTTCTAGAAGGTGTTTACAGGCAATGGGGGCAGGGGAGAAAAGGGATAAGGCAGAAAAATAGAAGAGAAGGCTAGATTTAGAAGGATGAATATAATCAGGGTTGTGGGGGAGGACAGTGCACGCTCAATAACATTTGATTCCCTGATCACAACAGATGTTTGATCTATTGATGAATATATTAAATATTGGTAAAACAGAAACACAAAGAATGTAGAGGTTAAGTCAATGAAAGGACAGGAAATTAGAAGTCAGTGGGTAAAATATTTTCCTCTTCTGCGTGTAGGTCCAGTGAAAGGGTACGGGAAATGTGAGAAAAGGGATAGGAAAAAGCCAAAGTCATCTGCTTACATAATAAAATAAGCTCAAATTCACTCAAAATATCAGCCACCAGAAGACATTTATTCAATTTGCCAACCTACTTACAGCAAATATTTATTAAAAACCTGCAAAGAGCTTGTCATTTTGCTGTGCACTGAAAAGGATACTGGTCTCAAATTTGGAGTCCAGTAGGGGGAGACAAACATAACTAAAAAAGGCAACTCGCGGCGCAGGTGCTGTTAATAAATAAAGTTGTAGCCTACAGTATGGTATAAAAGAAGAATTAGCCAATTCTATGTGGAGTAAGACTCAAGAAAGTGTTAATGAAGAAAATATACAAGCCGCACTAGAATATTGTATTGCAAAATCAAATTTAGCAAAATGGGATCTGATAATAGAACAAGTTCAAAACAATGTTTATGTATTACTCTAATAGAGACTACTGATAAAATAATCTCTATTACAATTATACATACATAGTATTTTTTTGACGTTGGAACTAAGTTAGTTAGGTATAGATAAACTTTTCTTGATTAACGATAAAGCTGTTACAGTTACACAAAATGAAAAAAAGTTTGATTAAAGCTTTGTTCTGACAGATTCTACCACTAACAGCCAGAAACAGGGACCTAAATAATAACTTTTCTCTCCTTTTATAATTGAAAGTTAGTATGTACAAGTTCAGTCTTAATATCTGAATGTTATGGACATATCATGGAAGATAGGAAGTACTGCTTGATAATGCTGTTCACATCCAATTAAATAATAATCAGTGGCAGGGATAAGAGTAACTGGGTCAATTCCAGTCTTCCACTACTACACTTACATGATTTTAAGCCATTCATTTCTTTTTTACATTTTCTAGGTACGTCACAAAGGCAAGCTCATAAACCGCGCTGAAGTTCTAAATCAGTGACTATCCGATATGGTAGCCTTTGGAAACTTTATGCCGCCTCAGGGAAAAAATGGATTGAGAATCCAAATTTTCATTCTTCCAGTTCTCTTTGGTCTATAGCAAGGGTATCCCTCTTGCTTCTTTATTTATGATTTTTATTACTTCTGTCTTCTCATGACAAATCATCCTGATAGTGTATGGGATGTAGGATCAGAAACATTGAATACATTTACTTGTTGAAAATTTTGTAAGCTACTGCAAGAAACATGTGGATATCAAAATTTTATGGAAATAGGAAATATTTATGAAATATAGAGCCAGCAGTATACATGCACAAATGAACATTCTTGTTTCCATATTTAAAGGATACACTCCTGCTGGGGAATAGTTAAATCCTGGGATATTAAAAAAACTTACGGGAAAATTCCAATATATGCAAAAGTAGAGTGATGAGAATAAGGGACCCATGTATGCATCAACCAGCTTCAAGAGATACAAACTCATGACCAATCTTGTTTGAGTTCTACAACCCTCACCTATTTCCCTGATTTCCATGTAATTTTTTTTTTTTTTGAAGGAAGTTCAAGTCAGGTTTTTTTTTTTTAAGTTTCCCAAAACATCTGTGAGGTTTCTTTGCCTACAGAAAGCATCATATGAATTATCTAGCTAATAGATTTATTTTCTTTTATCTATCTTTTTACTCACTGTGACATTTACCTGTCAAACCACTAAGAAAGAAATGGAAAACAGACATTCCTCCCCATTATTTTTGAGCTCGAATTCAATTTTTCATCTGAGTACCCTGGTTGCTACAGTGACAGGTGTTGTAAAAAAAAATGCACAAACAATAAAACTGTAGCATTTTTCATAAATTATTGAACCAGTCATTTCCCTTTTCCCCCCATTTTTAATGGTAGGCAGTACACATGTTGACTCGGAGTGAGATTGTTTTTTAAATTATGAGGTGGTCTCAGTTTACTCATTTACATTCAAACCAAAATGCAATTACTACAAGGTATAACATGAAATTGCCAACTAGGTTATAAGAATCAGAGGACTGTGATAGAACAAAGGCTGATGAGAACTCATGGCGGTGATCAATGACAAGCAGACGTGCTGCTTAATGTGAAATTTCTCACAGAGAAACTTTATTAATACAAGAAAATCATGATATTTGCCATAAAAACCAAAAATCATATGAATGTAAAACTTAACTTCTTAGTGAAACCCATAATAATGGGTCTGTGTGCCTGTTCCCTAAAGTCATTCTCCTTCTCTGAGTCATCCAACATTCCCCAAAGGTAATAATCTCTCCCATTAGAGATTTTTCCATCTTCCCAACTACTTACCATTCCAGAACAACTCCTGGCCTAGAAAGTGATGAATGGATGTTTGGAGGGTTTTATGGAAAATATAATACCTTTCCCCATATCACTGATCACTAAGGGAGAGGGTGGAGGGTTGAGAGGGCAGAAGTGTGTGCAGCTATTTGAGTGTCTGCATCTTCTCCAACAGAAAATATAAAATTTTACCTGATGCTATGCCGGCATAGTGTACTTGCATATGCATGTACATTAAATTTTGTAGGTGTGCTTTGCTATATTGGAAAACATATTCAAATAATAAATCTCAATAAATGAAAATGACTTTCTTTTCCTACAGTATATAAAAATGCCAGGGCAATCTGCTTTCCATGTTCGACACCAAAGAGCTAAACATTGAGTGATATCCAACTTTATGAGACACATAAAAATGAAATAAAAATGGGTAAGAAGATAAACCTTTAAAGAGATAAACATTGTCAAACAGAAATGATTACAAAGTTTGTAACAATCTGCAATTTTCATTGTTTTCTGTTTACCTAGCTTTCCCTACTATGAATTTCTTTTGCTCATTTCCCTTCTTTTAATAATGCATGTTCCCATAATCATTGACATTAAAGTAAAGGATGTGAAACAGGACCCAGTTTATATTTATTGGAAGAAATATCAGTAACTTGAAAATGCAAAAATTTCCTTATGTACTTGAATGTTTCATCTAGCTACTTTCATTTAATAGCTCTGGAAAATTGAGCTCCTTCCTCACAGAAGTACAGTCTGCTTACTTTGTATTATATGAAACCACTACATTCAACCTTTTTTGACCTACTAAAACAGCCATTTCATATTATTTAACCCAATAATATTTCAAATGTCAAAAGGTCTACAGATTGCCATTGCACTTGAGCTTATATAGGGTTATTTCTTGGTGAAATGCACAGAGAAAAATGAAAATATTCCCTTTGGAATCCCCTTGACATTTGAATTTTATCTTTAAAATATCATATTAATAATGGAAAACAAATTAATATTATTTTTTAGTCTGGCCTGTCATTGTCTCTTTCAGTGGCCTAATATAGCCCCTGGAAGAAATTATGTCCCCTACCAAGTACTGCACTATGCATGGTGGTTCCTTCTTCAAAATGATGACACCTAATGTGTGTGAGAACATAGAATGTCACTAGAAAACCTGGTAATAACTTTGGCTAGGAAACGTTTTGTAGACAATATGTTGTTTTATTACTAACTATTACTAACAAATTAGATGTTCTTACACTACAGTAATGATGGAGGCGGGGCGAGGCGACGGACAACGTAAAGTATTAGAGGTAGGAAGGCCAACTTGAATGGGAGACGGATACTAAATAAGCCAAGTTATTAAGGGTGGTACTCAAACTTAGCAGGGAAGGATTTCTCTTACAATCTAAAAATTTGAGATTTTACCTATGTCCTTTAGTTGTAAAAGTGACTCAAACATTTTCAAGAGTATAGAATAATTTCTTCTCTGAGAGAATACTACATCTCTGCTATTCCTAAAGCTATCATTCTTTTTTTTTTTAAGATTTTATTTATTTATTTGACAGACAGAGATCACTAGTAGGCAGAGAGGCAGGCAGAGAGAGAGAGAGAGAGAGGGAAGCAGGCTCCCCGCGGAGCAGAGAGCCTGATGCGGGGCTCGATCCCAGGACCCTGAGATCGTGACCTGAGCCGAAGGCAGCAGCCCAACCCACTGAGCCACTCAGGCGCCCCTAAAGCTATCATTCTTGATGGAAACTTCTGTAAGACTGGTTTCTGAGTTGACCTCTCACCTTGGGGGTTAACTTAGTCCATCCCTATAGTAGAAAAAGTTAAATGAACTCCAAGAAGCAGATTAAACACATTCTGTAGACACTAAGTCACCATTTTACTTTTGTGACTCACCTTCATTAAATTTGTCAAAGCAAAATAAAGGAACAGTAAAGAAATGTGGATTATATCATAGGCCACCTGCAAGTACCCAATTATCTTCTCACATAATCCTTCTTTTTTATAATATTGATAATATCAACACAAACAGCACCAACAAGTACTGATAGCTGACACTTACTGAGTACTTCTTATATAACAGTGACTCTTCTAAATATTTTAATTGTATTGAGTCATTTAATCTTTGTAACAATCTTACTGGCCTAAATATCATTATTAGGCTCATTTCATAAGTGAGAAAACCAAGTCTCAGGGAGGGATGAAGCAAATTTTCAAAAGTCACAATCTTTGGATCACAAAATCCCAGTACTGGAAGGTACCCATGAAGCAGGGAACCAGTTTATCCCTCAGTTTGTATGGCTGGTTAAAAACAAACAAACAAAAACATTCCCCCTCCTGAAAAAAAAAAAATTGTAAATCCTAATCCTTGAAACCCATTAACTGTTACCTTATTTGGAAAAACGGTCTTAGCAAATGTGTCAAGGATTTTGAGATGGCGAAATTATCCTGGATAATTCAGATGGGCCCTAAATGCCATCACCCAAATTATTGTAAAAGAAAGACAGAGGGTGGGGCTCCTGGGTGGCTCAGTGGGTTAAAGCCTCTGCCTTCGGCTCAGGTTATGATCCCTGGGTCCTGGATTCGAGCCCAGCCTCGGGCTCTCTGCTCAGCAGGGAGCCTGCTTCCTCCTCTATCTCTGCCTGCCTCTATGCCTACTTGTGATCTCTGTCTTTCAAATAAATAAATTAAAATTTAAAAAAAAGACAGAGGGAGATTTCACACATTAGTGTGTGCATGTGCACACACACACATAAGGCAATGAGAAGATAGCAAAAAAGAGATTTGAAGATGCTGTCTTTGAAGACTGGAGTGATGTGGTCACAAACCAAGGAACAATGGCTAAAAGAGGCAAAGTAAGAATTCTTCCCTACCACCCCTGACCTGACCGACACCTTGATTTGTGGCCCAAAGATACTGTTTCCAGACTTCTGGACTCTGGAACTGTGAGAGAATAATTTCTATTGGCTAGAGCCAACCAGTTAGTGTTAATCTGTTACAGTAGCCATTGGAAACTGATACAGGCTATAATAAAAAGAATATCTAAACTATTGAACATAAGTTCAATGTTCAGGTTTTTAAAAACTCTAAAAAAGAGGCTTATGATTTTTCCTTCAGTAACATGTTACAATATTTGACCATCCCACTCTCAGGAAATAACCCCTTCTAATTTATAAATCATTCACTTCCTTTTGCTCTCTGTTTTCTAAAGGAACAGATACTAGTTTACCCCTGTCCTTTATGACATCTTCCATACTCTAAGTAACTTCATTATCACTGTTATAGACATAGGATGAATAATTCTCATTTATTTAGTTTCTTTATTATAGGACCAATTTCTGGTGCTATGACTAGTTTTCTTCTGATCCCCACTGTAGTTGTGAAATTCAGAAGTGGTTCCAGAATTCAAATAAACTAGATTTTCTTCAACGTCTAAGCATAGTGGTGAGACATATACAAAGGGATGAGTATGATTGTACAATTTTCCAGATCAATGATAGATCTTTAATTCAAAAACACTTAGATTAATTCAGTCAAAATCCCTCCAACATTAACAGTGATTATTTATTCCATAATAAATAATTTATTCCATAAACACTCCTGTCAATTCCACAAAGTTACTTTTAGTCATCCATACGAACTGCAAAAAATTGTTAAATAATGCCATCGGTTATTTCTGTGTTGAGCTTAATCTATAAGGTAGTATTACTAATTGAAACACCAATATTTACTTAATAATTATAGATAAGAATTTTTGCATAACAACAAAATCAGGGGACGTCAGACCTCTAGTTGTCTTATGGAAATTATAAAAATTACAGATACACTTACTTGCCCTAACGTATGGCAGATTTTACACCTATGTGATTCTTCTAAAACCACTAGATTACTCCATCATAGAAGAGCAAGCAGAGGTGAAGATGTCCACCCCAAGCCATTTCTCTTTCTCAGTGAAAATGAAAATAGGGTTCAGCAATCAGAACCTGTTTTACTTGAGCCAGTTGATGTAGCCACTAAATAAAATGACAAAAGACTTAGGAGCTCATGGTAGAGGGATGCATTCTCAGGTTGCTTATAAAACTTTTTCAACAAACCATCATCAAAAATATTTCACTTTTTCTACTTCACGTGTACTGTTTTAGACCAGATTTTCTCAAACTCTGCATTATTGATAATTCAGGCCAGATAATTCTTTGTTTTGGTGGCTGTCCTGTGCATTGTAGGATCATTTAGCAGCATCTCTGGTCTTTACCTACTAGATGCTAGTTGCAACACCTCACCTGATCCCCCAGTCAAAAATGTCTCCAGATATTGTCAATTGTCCCAGGGAATAAAATTACCCCTAGTTGAAAACAAGAGTTTCAGAGAAAGCATAAAAGCTAATAAATATAACCAACTGGCTGAAATGAGATAAGAAATAGAGAATGGAACTATATGCCTCTTCTACAGTGGTCTTGCTTTAAAGGATATCATAGAGCTGTAAAGCAGGCCAACAAGGACCCCCTTTAACAGTAAAGACAAATTTCTTTAAAAAAAAATTAAGAGTTTATTTTTAATCAGACAACTCTGTGTCTGATCTTGAGGCCAAAGGACAGGTTGTTCATGTTCCATATCTCTTCAATATTTCTTAACTCAGGTTTCCGGGAATAAGGATTTTAAAGCCAATCCTTGATTTACATGATTACACTGACATTCAGGGCAGGTGTGCATCTATTCATATATGTATCTAGAACATATGGAGGTGATGTCCCTGCATCAGACATTAGCAGTTTCATTAATTTAAGTGGCCAGCAGGCACATTTTTAATTCTCTTGGTGATTTAGAAGTGGAGGTAAAGAAAAAAGGACTTAGGGGAAGGTCAATTGAGATGTTTTTACCTTGTTTCACCCCAAATGGGATCTTTGTTGTTTTTGTAGCAGATTAAAATAAAACTAAGGCACACGGGTGATAGGGCTCCTGATAGTGATAAACTATCATGACCTTTCAGAGAAATAGAAACTTGTGAAAATTTTCAGCTCTTTATATTTTTTTAAAGATTTATTTACTTATCTGTGAGAGAGTGAACAAGCAAGTGAGTGCAGGCGGAGGGGCAGAGGGACAGGGAGAGAAAGGCTCAAGCAGACTCCCCTCTGAGCTCAGAGCCCAACGCAGGGCTCAATTCCACAACCTGGAGATCCTGACCTGAGCCAAAATCAAGAGTTGACATTGAACCTACTGAGGCACCCCCAGCTTTTTATTTTCAAAATAACAGAATAACTGTATAAGCACCAAATGTTTAAAATCCATCAACAGAATAGATTTTTGTGAATGTTTACAGAAATAACACCATATAAGCTATCAGAACCTCTACAAGTTTCAACTTACACTGTGATTTCTCTTCAAATTATGTAAATACTTGCTATTTTTAATAATACCAGGGGTTATATGATACTCTCTAGACATCTACTTTACTTCCATTAGGGTCAAAAAATTACAACTCTGCTTTCAGATCTAAATAATCCTCACAACCCCAGAAGATAGTCCATTACAGTCTTCCTCCTGTTCCCGAGTGAGGGCAAAACTTAATAGGTAGCTTTCATTTCTAATATCCTCAGCCAGCCATTCATTTCTGCTCATCCTGCAAAGATAATACATGTATAAACAAATATGGGCACATGTTTATTGTTGTTATTTTTAATCAGACTTCATGTGTGAGAATATTCGGACAAAGTTGTTGTACCCCTCCTATTCCTGGCATCACAACCACTCCCTTCCAAGGTTGAGGACGCAAGCCCTGCCCCAGCTCTTGTACCAGCAAGTCGAGGACTTTTGATGAGCATCACTTTCACAGTCATGCAGAAATTAGTGTAAGAAGCTCCATAGACTGAAAGTAGATGGGGCCAGTTCTGTTGCCAGAGATATGCTTTCCTGCCCCTCCTTCTGATTAAGTGTTTTGCTCTTTTGACTGAAGGAGTTCCAGTGGGTGAGGAAAGCTACCCTTGAATTGTCATCTCTTAAGAGGAAGCTGACAGTGCTAATAGTTCAAGCACAGGTTGACTGATGAGACTGTCCCAGCCTGAGAGGCTGGCAGTCTTTGTCATTGTCAAGATCAGGCGAGCAGTTCTATCGGCCAAAATTCTGGTCTCCTTCTACCTCATCGTACCTACTGAAGAGAGAGGAGGAGTACTGTTACTGAAAATAGAAGTTTCATGTGATTTCAGTTTGGTTGACTTTGAAGATCCAAGGACTTTGCCTTGCAAATTGAAGGGTACTCTACCGGCTCTTTGTAGTGAATATGGTAGCACAAGAGAGAACACAGGAATAAATGCAGGTTTTATGAGGCCAGAAGTTTCTATAGTGTGGGAGGGCCCTCTTTAAGAAAAAGAACATGTAGTTATAAATACAAAAAAATTAAGTAAAAAAGTGAATAGCTATTCAGAACATTGAAAAGATATCACAACAAATTACAAATTCTAAAAGGCTGAGAAATGCCACTAATATCACAAAATTCAGAAAAATAGCAGAGTTGTTTTTTTTTTTTTATTAATTAACTGCAGGATGCATTTCTTAAATTTTTATGCCTGGATATTTTTTGATCATCTCTTCATAATGCAATAAATAATATTATCAAATAAAAAGATAAGTTTTTATATAAAATTGCAAACAGGAATAAAATGTTTTCTTTTTAATCAATTAGAAGATTTTCTTTCAACTTTATGACTCATTACAGTAAATATGAGATTTTAGGAGGGATGTCAGGTGTTCCTTCATATGAGAGTTGTAAGGTTCAATATTCCAGCAGTTAGCCTCTGATTTTATATATTTCCAGCCTTATTTTTCCTCCACAATTACATCTTTAGTCCTTTGGTCTTGTACTTTGCTATTACAGTATCAGCTGATTTGTTATAGAGGGCAATATTCCTAGAAACAATCCCACACCAGGACAGCTAGCAGTAGCTTAACTATGCACAAGTGACTGCAAATAACATAAATACATCTCGGTAAACCTGAACTAAATGCATTTCTATTAAAAATATCTGCTATTCTCCAACACCACTGAACACAAAAGTATTAAAGAATAAAAGTCAGGATGTAAAGAGACAGTTGATTTAATCAACTGTGGTTAAAATACCTCACTTGCGTACACTTCGCAACAATATATGATTATATAAACATGTTGCAAGTCAAGGGCCTGAGGCTTAGTTTCATTAGCAAACTGTAAAACTGTCTTGGGGAGAATTGTGAAGGCCATACCCTCTGTCCACCCATTCCTATCCTTCCTTATTTTTTCCCGCATATCTCAGTACAACTTTGTACTACAAATTGACTGGCAAAAAATTTAGTCATATAGTTTTCATTGGGGAAATTTATGATACTAGAATGACTATATTAATTGTAAAAAGAAGTTGTCATGAGGATTTAAATACCCGGGACCCCAGGAACAGGGTAAAACAATGATATAGAGATGGTGTACTTGAAGAAATAAGTACGTGAAAGCAACTTCATTCTGTGCACATTCATTAAACAACAGGTATGATACATCTGTTGATCCAAGTACTATACTTAGTGTTAGAGACAAAAATAGGACTATAATCTGGACCTTGCCCTCTGAGAGGTCCTCATTTAAAAAATAATGTGTGTAATCAAATTCACATGTGTGAGATATGTTCCTATATAAAGATGCATAAAATCATGAAAAAAATGAGAAAAGATAGGTAAATATTTAAGTCATCTCTTTTGGAGGATGAAAAATTAAAGCATATAATGGAAGAAATCACAAAGGAAAATCTGTAGATGTTATATGGAAATACAAGTCTACTTACAAACTATTGCCAACTGAGTGAAAAGACAAAGAATAAACTGGGGGAAGAAATCCAACATATTTATTGCAAATGGAGGTTAAATATAATTTCTCTTTAAAGAGTTATTTAAATTAATTGAAAATAATCAACTCAATGGAATAAGCAAGAGACATGAATAGGCAATATAAGAAAAAATATAGCTAAAACAAATATATAAATATATCTAAAACAAATAATAATTAAAAAATAACAATTAAATCAATTGATGATACTATGTTTCACTTAAAAATTACAAATATTTTTTGTTTTAAAGACAGAAATTAACCCTGATCAGGATATACTGAGATGACAATTCTAATATATTATTAATAGAAATGTCAATTAGTATAAATATTATGGTAGAATGAATAATGACTCCCAAAGAAATGAGGTAAAAAAAATCAACAAGTATCTGACAGAGAGAGGGAGTACAAGCAGGGGGAGTGGCAGCAAGAGGGAGAGAAGCAGGCTCCCCACTGAGCAGCTAGCCCCATGTGGGGCTTGATCCCAGGATCTTGGGATCATGACCTGAGCTGAAAGCAGACACTTAAACAATTGAACTACCCAGGCGCCCCCAAAGATTTTTTTTTTAAGAAATGAATGAAATGCTGTTCATAGTAGTATTGCTTCTGATGGCAAAACAGTAGAGAAAAACTGCCCAGTAACAGGGAATAATTCAATAAATTATGGAGTATGCATATAAATAAATATTTTACAGTTATGGATTTTTAAAGGATTATTCAATATTAAAACTATGCCAGGGGTATGATATGGAGATATTTTTTAAATAGGCCATAAGAATGTATATATGGAAATTTTACAGAATGAGGTTCATCACAGTGTGCTATAATAATGGAGAAGGAAAGGAAAACATGAATGTGCAACAATAAATAAATTATAGTCCACCACATTATAGGATATTATGGAGCTCTACTAGGGACTACAAGTTACTTGTCTAATGTCCATTCTACTCTCTTCTCATTTCTTAACATCATAACCCCATTCTATTTGAGACTACTTGCCAGATAATTCTACATTACCAACCTCTTTTACAACCAGGTGAACATGACACTACATCTTAGCCAATGAGATAAAAATGTTAGATGTTAATGTTAGATGTTAGATAGAACTTCTGAGAATATGCCCTTAAAGGTCAGATAACTGGTAGGTTTTCTTTTTCCCATTCTTCCATTTGTGTTTCTAATGAGGACATGGTGGCTAGAGTCCTGGCAGTCATCTCAGACTCTGTGACAAACCTGAGGATGGAAACTACATGCTAAGTCTAGTAGAACAGAAATATAAAAACATCCTTGGTCCCTAATGACCACAGAAATGCCAAAAAAGCACTAGATGGATTATTTCTGGTCTTCTTTAACGTAAGAGACATATAAACTTTTCTGGTATTCAAGCCACTGGTGTTTGCTGTTATAAGCATCCAAACTTAACTAACATAATAGTTTATTTTAAAATTGTGTTTGGCAGCTGTGATCACCAAGATAGCATGGTACTGGCACAAAAACAGACACATAAACCAACGGAATATAGAGAGCCCAGATATTGAACCTCAACTCTATGGTCAAATAGTCTTTGACAAAGCAGGAAAAAATACCCAGTGGGAAAAAGACAGTTTCTTCAATAAATGGTGCTGGGAAAATTGGACAGCTATGTATAAAAGAATTTTATACATAATTTCATATTCGACCATTCTTTTACACCATACACAAAGATAAACTCAAAAACGGATGAAAGACCTCAACGTGAGACAGGAATCCATCAAAATCCTAGAGGAGAACATAGGCAGTAACCTCTTCAACATCGGCCATACTATCTTCTTTCAAGACACGTCTCCAAAGGCAAGAGAAACAAAGCAAAAGCAAACTTTGGGACGTCATCAAGATAAAAAGCTTCTGCACAGCCAAGGAAAACAGTGAACAAAACAAAGAGGCAACCCACGGAATGGGAGAAGATATTCGCAAAGGATGCTACAGACAGAGGGCCAATATCCAAGATCTATAAAGAACACCCCCAAAAGAGATAATCAAGTCAAAAAATGGGCAGAAGACATGAACAGACACTTCTCCAATGAAAACATACAAATGGCTAGCAGGCACATGAAAAAATTCTCATCATCATTAGCCATCAGGGAAATTCAAATCAAAACCACATTGAGATACCACTTTACACCAGTTAAAATGGCAAAGATTAACAAGGCCAGAAAAAACAAATGTTGGAGAGGATGTGGAGAAAGGGGAACCCTCATACTGTTGGTGGGAATGCAAGTTGGTGCTGCCACTTTGGAAAACAGTGTGGAGATTTCTCAAAAAATTAAAAATAGAGCTGACCTGGTAATTATAATACCGGGTATTTACCCCAAAGATATAGATGTAGTGAAAAGAAGGGTCATATGTACCCAATTTCATAGCAGCAATGTCTACAATAGCCAAACTCTGGAAAGAACCAAGAAGCCCTTCAAGAGACGAATGGATAAAGAAGATGTGGTCCATATATACAATGGAGTATTACTCAGCCATCAGAAAGGAAGAATACCCAATTTTTGCATCAACATGGATAGGACTGGAGGAGATAATGCTGAGTGAAATAAGTCAAGCAGAGGAAGTCAATTATCATATGGTTTCACTTGCTTGTGGAACATCAGGAATAACATGGAGGACAGGACATTAGGGGAAGGAAAGGAAAAGTGAAAGGGGGAAAACTAACCATGAGAGACTGTGGACTCTCAGGAAACAAACAGGATTTTAGATAGGAGGGGTGGGGGGATGGATGAGCCTGGTGTTGGTAATTATGGAGGGCATGTATTGCATGGAGCACTGAGTGTTACAAGTTACAATGAATCTTGGAACATTGTATCAAAAACCAATGATGTATGGTGACTACCATAACCCACAAAAAAATTCAAAAAGTCAGGAAGAAAACAAGGATTATAAAAAGTTTTCTTTGGTAATATTGCCAAAATAGGTAATTCAAGCAAATGATCCCACTGATAACAAATAGAAAAGTCAGACAACATTTTTTTAAGATTTCTTGAAGTTATGAGACTCATCTGGCATGTCTAATCTAATAGTAAGCCATTCCCATGAAATCTTAATTTCAGATATTATTTTTGTTTTCAGATCCATAGTATCTGCTCGGAAAATTTTTTAAACTATATTTATCTGTCAAAATTCACCATCTTTCTATCAAATTTATCTATTTTTTTTCTACTTTCCATAACAAATTGTAATAGTCATTTCAAAGTCCTTGTCTGGGGGTCAGGGATATGTATATCTCTTTGATTATGGATCACATTTTCCTCTTTCTTCATATGTTGCATAATTATTTTATGTATGCCAAAAAGGACAACAGACACTGGAGTCAATATTATTTTCCCTCAGAGGGCATGACTTTCCTTTGTCAGGCAGACAGGGAGGGTGACTGGCCCTTTTGAACTAATTAGGAATTGAGCTGGGTAAACGTTTGGGGTTGCCACTTTAATTAGACTAAATCACAAAGGTGTGAGCTGTTTTGTGTTTATTATAAACTTTTCCACCTCACAGAAATTTGGCTTCTAAGTACTGGGACTAGAAATAGTTTTATTGAGTATTTCATCCCAGTCTCCTTCCTTCAGAATCCTAGACAAAAGTCTTGTGGAGAAATATGGTGAGGGAAAATAGCTACGCACTTAGGACTCATCCAATTTCCAAGTGGCTTGTCTATCCCTGCATTAAAAGCTCCTGATTTCTCTTTCCCTCAGCAATTTCTGCCTGTCTGTGTAGAAACCTCAAATTATGACTGGACTTGGTAAAGCCCCCAGAAGAACATGGCTGCCAAACTTTGTCCATGTAGAAGGTCTCTCCCATCTCTGGAAATTAATTCCTCTAGACCTCTACACACTCATAGTTTTCTGATGACTTTTGTAGACATAGATACAGAGATAGAGATATAAGTAATAAGCATATACAATTTTTAAAATCATGCAGGTTTTCCTAGTTGTTACAGAAAAGGCAATGTTCTGCCACTATTTAATATATCTTAAAGGAATATAGAAGTTTCTAGAACTGTAAAATAATATAATTCAATTAAAATTTTTTGCCATTCAGAAAACTCCATGCCTGCATGACTTTGTAGCTAAATTATACCAAATATTTAAGAAAGCACTAATAAATCTTATCTTAAATAAGTCTCCAAGAGAACAGAAAAAGAGAAACACTCTCCAACTCATTTTTTGAGGCAACATAAGCTTGATATCAAAACTTATAAGGGAAATGATAGCCAAATCTCTCTCAGGATTATAATTGCAAAAACAAAACAAAACAACAAAAATTGCAAGACCTAATTCTAATCTAAGTTTATTTGCAAACAAATAAAAGAATAATACATCACACCCTATTGGGCTTACTTCAGTAATTTGAGGCATTTTAAGCATTAACATAACTTCCCACATTAATAGAGAAAGAAGTAAAATCATATTGAACATCTCAATATATTCAGAGAAAAGAGTTAATAAAACTCAACTGTTCATAAAAGAACAGCGATCTCACTGCGAACATGGAGTAGAAGAAAACTTCTTCAATTTGATGAAAGTTATTTCAAAAAATTATAGGAAATGCCCTACATAATAATGATATAGTAAAGCTTTCCCTCTACTATGCAGTAACAAAATGAGGATTGCCATTATCACCAATTTAATAAACATATATGAAAAGTAGCAAATAAGAAAAACTGGTAAGATTTTATACACAGAAAAATGAAGAGAATCCACAGATAGGGTGCAAATTCAGTGTATAAAAATCAATAGTATTTTTTAAACATCAATGAACAGAAAAATGAAAATTTAAATTATAGCATCTATAATCATATCCAAATACATTACTTGTTTAGAAGTTGACCTAAGGAAATATGTAAGGAGTCCCACACAGAAAAAACAAAACAAACAAACAAACAAAAAACAAGAACAAAAAACAAAATATTACAAAAAGAAGCAATATTCAAATGAGATGCAAGCATTTTCTGCAAAGGGTTAGATATTAAATATTTTCACCTCTGTAGGCTAGCTAGTTGCAACCACCCAACTCTGCCCTATAATGCCAATGCAGAAAGAGACAGTATATAAACAAATGGGTGTGGCTGTGTTTCAGCAAAATTTTATTTTCAAAAACAGGCAGAGGACCATATTTAGCCAATGGGCTATCATTAAATAATAAGAGGAATAAAATATATTAAGCTATAATGAAGATACAATAAACATATCTATTCTTTCCAAATTGACCTTTTCATTCAAATTTCTTACAGTCAAAATTCAGGAAGTGGGTTTTTGTTGTTGCTGTTTGATAGACAGCGACAAGCAAATTCTATAATGAAGGAAATTTACAAAGGGCAGAAGTTTGCCAATCCTGAAGGACAAGAATTAAAGGACTTTAGCCAATGTTGAGACTTATTTTAAAGTTTCAGTAATTAAGAGAACATGGTATTGCCAACAGACTGGATGCTTAGATCTGCAGAACAGGACAGACTTTTAATACCCTTACAACAGGTTCATGACCAAGGTGACACTCTGAAGCACTGGAGAAAGAATGGTCATTCTAAAAAATTATTCTAAGTTATCTAGATAGGAATATCATAAAAGAAAATCACTCTCATATTATGTACAAAAATCAACGAAAGGTATATATGGTAGATCTAAATGTGAAAGATATAACAGTGAAGCCCCCAGAAGAAACTACAGAAGAATATCCTTAATAATTTGAGGTAAGCCAAAATTCTTACTCAGGACATACAGAGCACTAATGCTAAAGGAAAAGACACTAAAATTAATAACTTCCATTTATCAAAGGATATTTTAGGAAAGCAAAAATGTAAGGTGCAAAGAAGCCATCAGATGAAAAGATGCTCAACTTTAGGAAAATGTAAACCAAAACCACAAGAAGATAGCAACACACCACAGTTGGAATGGCTAAAATAAAACTGGTAATCCTAAGTGTTGGTGAGAATATGGGACATCTAAAATTCTTATATAGAGCGGGTGGATTCTAATGAGTAGAACCACTCTGGAAACACACATCCTATGATGTAGTTGCTACATATATATATCAAATATACATATTTAATAGGAGATATATGTATGTATGTATATATACATATATATATATCACATATATATACATATATATCAAATATGTATATTTTTGTAATATATATTGTAATATATATTTGATATATATGTATATATATACATACATATATATATCTCCTATTAACAATTCGATTCTAGGGGCGCCTGGGTGGCTCAGTGGGTTAAGCCGCTGCCTTCGGCTCAGGTCATGATCTCAGGGTCCTGGGATCGAGTCCCGCATCGGGCTCTCTGCTCAGCAGGGAGCCTGCTTCCCTCTCTCTCTCTCTCTGCCTGCCTCTCCGTCTACTTGTGATTTCTCTCTGTCAAATAAATAAATAAATAAAATCTTTAAAAAAAAAAAAAAAAAAAAAAAAACAATTCGATTCTAGATACACTTCAAAGAGAAATACATGTGTGCATACAAAAGAATGTTCATAGCAGCACTATTCATGATAACCTCACACTGAACCTCACACTGAAAACCCCCCAGATTTTAATCAATACTAGAGCAGATAAATATTTTGTGGCACAGTTATTCTATGGAATACTACACAATAATAGAAATGAATAAACTACTGTCCCACATACAAAGTGGATAGAGCTCACCAACATAGTATAGGAAATAATTTGCCACACACAAAAAGAATGTATATTACTTCATTTAAATAAATTTAAAAAAAAAACAAGCAAAACGAACAATATTTTTTTTATTTTCTTTTAATTTATTTGACAGAAAGAGGTACAGCGAGAGAGGGAACACAGGCAGTCGGGGTGGGAGAAGGAGAAGCAGGCTTCCTGTAGGGTGGGGAGCTAGACGTGGGGCTTGATCTGAGGACCCTGGGATCATGAGCTGAGCCGAAGGCAGACGCTTAACGACTGAACCACCTAGGTGCCCCTGAACTGTAGTATTCTAACTCATGATAGAAACATTTGTAGAGGGAGAGAAAGTAGTCACAGAAAGAGCATATGAGGGTTATCTGGGTATTTGTGATACCTATTTCTTGATGGGGTGATAATTACATCTGTAGTTCCTTATTATTCTTATTTATTTATTTACTATCCTATATTTATTATTCTTCCTTATTATTGTTTATTGTTATTCTTTATTATTTATTTATATGCATTCACATTATATTAAAAGTTTTGCTTATTCAGGTAAGTGAACAGTGACTGTTTCTCTAATGCGTGGAACAGTGACCAAAGGATAAATAACAATATAAAATGCTCATTTCTAGATAGAATTTATGAATATTTATTTTAATTTACATTTGTATCATTATACCACTGATTTTCTTTTTAAAAATAACAGGATTCCACATTCATCCATACTAAGAAAAAATCAGTATGATTTTTAAAAATTAAAACTACTTCAAGTTTGTCAGGACTGAATGAGAGGATGTTAAAGTCATTAATCAATATGGATAAATAATAAAGGGGAAAGGGCAGATTTTGGCAAAAAGAAAATCCTTTATATAGCTTAGTTTCATGGAGGGCGAAGTAGCAAAATAGAGGAGTCAATCACATAAAATAATTCAGTCAAGGCTGAACGGATAGGTTTAGGTCTTGCTAACAAAGATGTGACAGCTAACCATGAGTATGGGAGAAATTTTTAAAGGGAAATGTAGATTGTAAATCTGTGTGCCAATTTCTATCAAATATCAAAAGGTTTTGATTATGAGTGGACTATCTATTAGGAGAGAAGTTTTTACTCTGGAGTAAAACTCCATTAAAAAAAAAAAAAAACTCCGGGCGCCTGGGTGGCTCAGTGGGTTAAGCCGCTGCCTTCGGCTCAGGTGATGATCTCAGAGTCCTGGGATCGAGTCCCACATCGGGCTCCCTGCTCAGCAGAGAGCTTGCTTCCCTCTCTCTCTCTTTGCCTGCCTCTCCATCTACTTGTGATTTCTCTCTGTCAAATAAATGAATAAAATCTTTAAAAAAAAAAAAAACTCCATTAAAACTCCATTTTAATGTTTTCATTTACTTCCGAGGTGAATGTTGCATTACCTACCACATTACCTTATACGTGGTAGTTTTTATATAAATGTTTGATTAATGAAATATTTGTTTACCAAATTTGCTGATAATGTAAATCTAGGAAGAAAAGTAAACACATGGATGTCAGAATCAGAGCTGAAAAGATCTCAGTGGGCTAGAAAAATGTAACCAAATTTCCAAGATAAAGCAATAGGAATAAATGTGAAGTCCCAAGTATAATTTTTAAACAACTAACCTCACAAGTATAGGATAAGAAAGAAAATCTTATTACAGAGACCTTAATGTGAAAAGGCTTCAGGTTTGAAATGACACAGAGCCCAAGATAAATTCATGAGGTATACAAGGCTACAAAAACCTAGGTCAGTTTTAGGCTATATCAATAAATGCAGTGTCCCAAACAAGAAAGTTAATAGTCCCATCAGACATTTTGCTGGCCAGAACAAACTGGAATGTTGCACTCGGTTCTGGCCACACGTCCAGGGGAAGGTAGCCAAAACGGTGAGGTATCTGGAAACCTGATTTAAAGAAGGTTGATTTTTTTGGGGGGGAAAAAAATAAAAACAAAAAGAAGCCTAAAAGGGGACAGGGCAACTGTCTTTGAGTACTTAAAAAGCTGTCATGTGTAAGTAGGATTTGATTCTCTATGAAACTTTATAGACCAAATAAAGAATAAGCATTTTAATCCCTCAGCTTAACATAAAGAGATTATAAGGTAGACATGGCCCAGACGAGGATGGGTTATTCATGAGATTAATCAGTCTCTGAAACTTTTTTTTATTATGTCGAAACATTTCATAAAGTGGTACATTAAACAAATTTCAACAGCTTAAAGAATAATAATATTTAAAAATCCACGTATTTAGTGCTAAGGTGAAGGGAAAAAAATATCAGCAGTATTTTAGAAGCCACTGTCGGACAGAAATATCTTGAATTTACATGTATCATATCTTTGTTTTTATTAGAGTTTTCCACCTATGGAGGTTTTCCTAAATAATAGAATGTTAGTCGTGTACTATAGGAATTAATCATGCTGATCTGTTCCTTTGCCTTGTTTTTTCCCCCTTAACTTGCAGTTTTGCACCCATACTGATGGTGGTGCATAGTGATGGCTGGATGGTTTTCTCTACTGAAGTGTCTTCCATTTGTATGGATATCTCACAATGGTACTAAATTAACATATAAAGATGTTAAATCAATATTTAATGTTAATTTAATATTTAAATATTAATATGTGCATTTCAGCTGTACCCAGCTGCTCTTAGACAAGACCCTACCAGGAACACTCTTGTTTTGTATATGTTTCATGGTGCACAGTAAGGAGTTTCTCTGGGGTCTAGAGCAGGAAAGAAACACACTAGTTCAACTTCACTTGGGAACCCCAGACAGTTCCGAAGAAGTTGTGCCAACTGACCATTCTGCAGCATCCAATGAGTTTCCATTGCTTCATGTTATCACCAGCCCTTGGGATTTGCAGACTTTTAATGTGGTCCAAATGGTGTGTGAAATATAGCTAATTGTGATTTTAATCTGTTATTCCCTTAAAACAGATAAGGTTGAGTAGATCTATGTTTATGAACCATTTGTGTTTCATATCCTATGTAAACCTCTTTATTGTTTTTTGTTTGCTTGTTTGATGATTGGTTTTCTATTTCTCTACTGAGTTCTTCTCTTTCTTTCTGATGCACAGCTACTAATCCCTTTTTGATTGTTTAATCTTCTCCTGGAATGTATCTTGCTGTTTTGCATTTGTTATGGAATTTTTAAATATTAATTTAACATCTCTAAATGTTA
This sequence comes from Mustela nigripes, assembly GCF_022355385.1. Classification (NCBI taxonomy): domain Eukaryota; kingdom Metazoa; phylum Chordata; class Mammalia; order Carnivora; family Mustelidae; genus Mustela; species Mustela nigripes. The sequence continues at coordinate 125,622,176 of NC_081569.1, read as the reverse complement.
ATTTAGTACCACTTATCTGTCTTTTCCTATCTTTATTTAATTTTTTAAAAAATTAAAAATACATTCTTCATTATTGAATCCTAAAGTGTTCTTTAGTTTTGGCTTTGGCATTTAAATCTTTATTCAATCTAGAACTGATAGTTGATTATGGTATATGGTAGGAATTTAATTTATTTTATCATTTTCATATGATAATCATTGATATAAAAGGTTAGCATTTGGTAATTATTTTTATACGTTGAGTTGAGTGTGAGGACTCCCTTTGCTCTTCCATTCGTTAATGAGTTCCCCCTGCATATATATCACCTACGTGGCAGGGAAAGATACACACACATACACACACACACACACACCCTGGCTTTCCTCTTCAGGAGCATGGGCATATGCTCCCATAGTTTCTTGAGCATATGCTCTACAATATATATTTTAAAGCCAGCTTATCCAATACCATAAAAATAAAACAGTACAATACAAGAAATCCTACTGAGGTTTTGTAGATAATTCCTTTTAACCTGTAAATCAACTTGGAGAGATCTGACAATTTATACTACTGAGTTTTCCTATCCAAGAACATTACCCACTTTAATTCCTCACATTACCCACTTCAATTCCTCGCATTTATGTCATCATACCCAATAATAAACTTTAGTGTATGACTTTTGTATCTAATGGTCTCACTCCATGCATATTAATTATAATAAGATTCCATTAGAATCCTTAGAATCTTCCATCTAAACAATTTTTACTTCATTTTGATATGAAAAGAAATGTTTCCAATATCTCATGGTTAAATATGATGCTTACCATAACATTTTTGTAGATCCTTACATTAAATCAAGTTTCTTTTACAAGTCTGCAAGGAGTTTTTATTTAAAATGGATATTCAGTTCCACCAAACGCTTTTTTTTTTTAAACTTACTTAGTATTTTGTCATTTGGTTTCCCCTCTCTGCTAATGTGATAATATATTTAATCTTAGACTATCATTGAGATAAACCTACTTTAGTCATGGTTATCTCTTTTATATATGTCACTGGATTTTATTTGCTATTATTATGTGTCCATGCTTAATAATATCATTGACCTAATACTTATCAATAGTCTTGCCTGATATCAAGATAATATTAACCTTATTAGACGCACTTGGGAATGATCTTTTTTGTCTTCCTCAAGAGTGTATATGAGTTTAAAATTATCTTGACAATTTAGTATCACTTGCCCATAAAGCCTTCTGAGCATTATACTTTCTTTATAGAAACATTTTTAAACTCCAATTCAATCTTCTTAATGATTCCATAATTAGTCTTATATTTCTTCTTGGGTCAGTTTCAAAAACTGTATTTTTCTGTAATTTATTGACTTTACCTAGGTTGTCAGATATTTTGGCATAGGTTGTTTATAATATCCTCCTAATCTGCATAACATCTGTCCCCTTTTCACTTCTAATGTTGCTTATTTGTAATTTCCGCCAAATTTTTCCTGATTAATCTTGTCAGTGTTTCATTTATTAGTACTCTTCAAAGAACCAACTTCTAGTTTGATGGATTTTCATTGTATTTCCTCATTTTTCATTTTACTATTCTGTTCTTATTATTCTCTCCCTTCCCACTTTTTTAGGATTATCTTGCTATTCTAACTTTTTTAAGTTCAATGCTTAAGGTACTTGACTTACTAATTTTGAGCCCTTCTTTAAGGCTAATAAGTGCTTTCTAATACCACTTCAATTACATAACAAGATCTTGACAGGAGTTTCATTATTATTAAATTCTAATTATATTCCAAATTTGTGATTTATCCTTTGACCCATGAGTGTATTTAGTAACATATATTTTAAATCCAATCATATTGTTCATATTTTTAGGGAATTAATGACTTCTGTCCTGATGGGACTGTGATTAGATAATGTGGTATTTATGCTACCAGTCCTTTGAAATTTTGTGGTTCACTTCATGACATTGCGCATGATCAGTTTTCATAAATATTTTAATAATTTTTAAATATTTTATATTTTATATTATATTTTAAAATAGAAGTATTTTATATGTGCTTGAAAAGAATGATTCTTATTTAATTGTTGGATGCAATATTCCATATAGGTAAATTAGAGCATTTTGCTGATTTTGTTGTTCAAGGCTTCTATACACACAAATATAAAATTATTTTAGTTGGCTTGTGCTATCGAAGACAGAGATACAGTACTAATGTCAATGGTTTTGTTTACATTTCTCCCTGAAATTTTGTCAGTTTTTAAATTGGATTTTTGAGCTAATTGTGTACATAAAATTTGAGAATGTATTTCCTAAACTTAACCTTTCCTCATTTTTTTTTTTTTATTTCTCAAAATCGTAAGTAATTCTTTCACCTTCCTGCATACTTTGGATGATACTGAAATAGATATTGATAGAGCAGCTTCTTTTGATTAGTATTCGACTTGAAGTCCAGAGGAGTTGAATGACAGGCCCAAGTTCACACAAACAGTTCACAGAAGTAGAGTTAAAAACCCACACTTCCTGACTCTCAGTCCAGTACCCTTGCTATGGATCCCAACAGAGTGAGCATGATGTGGTCCAGAGGGCAGAAGGGAATCAGAAGAGAATGAATGGTATGTGCTAACAAGCAATGGGGTATGAGCAGGGACAGCTATAGAGGAGGAATGAAGGTACCAAGTTTGAATTTTTTGACAAGGTGTGATGAAAAAATAGGATTTAAGGAAGCCTATAATCTTAACAATATTCAGGAGAGAGAAAAGGAAATGAGACTGTTTAGGAGGGTCCTTGCTCTTCAAATCCCATATAGTATAATGAGAAACTGAATCAAGGCAGAGGGAATGAAGAGAAAGGTAGACTCAAGAGCCACCTTTGGCAAAAAATGACACTTCAAATGACTTCATAGATTTTAGAGATTTTAGAGATGAAGAAAATTGTAGAGTCAAAGATCCTACCTCATTTATGTCTGTTGTACCCTGACAGCGTCATTATTTCTTTGGTTAGAAACCCAAGTTCGAAAACAGTAGTTGGCCTAGAGGAAGAGAGAAAATAATGAGTTTTCTTTCCATGCAATGAGTCTGCTATTTCTAGGAGACAACTGAAAATAGAGGACTAAGAACAGACCCAGATCCAGACCAGCAAGGTTTTTTGGTTTTCTTTTGTTGCTGATGCTGAAGGAGGCTACTTGCATGGAAATGATAGTTGAATGTTTGGATTAGGCTCTATGTTTCTTAAACATTTCTGATTTTAGGGCACCTGGGTGGCTCAGTTGGTTAAGCAACTGCCATTGGCTCAGGTCGTGATCTGGGAGTCCCAGGATTAAGTTCCACATCAGGCACTCTGCTCAGCAGGGAGCCGGATTCTCCCTCTGCCCCTTGCCCCTCTCATGCTCTTCTCTCAAATAAATAAAATCTTAAAAAAAAATTCTGTTTTTAGGGCACCTCGGTGGCTCAGTGGGTTAAGCCTCTGTCTTCAGCTCAGGTCATGATCTCAGGGTTCTGGGATCAAACCCTGCATCGGGCTCTCTGCTCAGCAGGGAGCCTGCTTCCCTCTCTCTCTGCCTGCCTCTCTGCCTACTTGTGATCTCTGTCTGTCAAATAAATAAATAAAATTAAAAAAAAACAAAACTTAAAAAAAAATAATAAAAAAAACCTCTGTTTTTAAACAAAAGGTATCATTTTTTGGCCACAATTTTGAAATTAAAAATGTCTGTAATTTATTATTATTATTATCTTTAAAAAACTGATATCAAAGATTATGGCAGCATGAATAAACTTCTGGACTACCCAGGGTGCTTTCTTGGACAACTACTATACTCCAGGTTGCTCTTGAGCACCACTACATCAAAAAATAAGGTTTATTGCTGCAGAACTTTAAAATTCCTTGTAGACCTCCTCTTAAAGTAGCGACAAGGCTCAACTCTGTTTAATTCACAACCATTAAGATCAAAGCTTTAAGTGGTACATCTGCTTGTGTAATTATCACTAGTGCCAGAATACGGCTTTGTGAATTTGGTCACAATGAACTCTGAGGAAATAAGCAGCTGGAAAGGCTCTAAGAGCTTTCTCCCCAGAAGTTTAAAAAACTGTACTCAACCCAGTGATTTTTTTTTTTTTCAGTGAGTTTGGTTTTGTTTTTTGTTTTTCCAACTGGATATAATAAAAATGTCTGAGATTTTGCTACATAATATGATCTTTCTGGAAGGGTCAACACTAATGTTTTTAGGCCAGTTCAGCAGGCTTGAGTTCAATTCTGAAAGTGTGTAAGTTTCAACAGGATTCTAAAAAATCCACCCAAAAGAGCCGGCATTTGTCCATAGATTATTTATGTTGACCTCTTCCACTGGTAGAATAGGGAAGTCCTGGAGGAACCATTTAGTTGTCTGCGTATCAATTGTAAAATACTTAGCAACTCTGAAAACACAAATTCAAATCCCCACAAGGCCCACTCGGCCCTCCCTGCAAGGTACATTCATGGAGTATAATGCTGTCTGCTAAAGAAGGCTTCAGGATGAGACTTTTATATTAATACAGAGCACAAGGAACTCTGTTTTTTTAAGATCCCAAGCCATTTTGGATATCAGGAGAGGCCTTAGTGCTCTCAGCCAAAATTTCTGGGACTCAGCTAAAGTTTTGGAGCCATTGAAAACTTGGCTATGTATATGTAATCTCAGATTAATAATAAAAGAAACATTTCTTTTATTTAAAATATCAAAATGTATTGAATATCTAGAGTAAATGAAGGGCTTCAAAAATGTCTCCCTGCAACAGGACTAGAAGAATCTATATTGGCCAAGTTTTTACCTCTGAACTTCATATAGAACCATGAATAGAACCATGAAGCATTTCCAAAAATTTCAGTAATATTTTCTTTAATATGTTTTTGGAGGAAGAGATTTTCTTCTGTTTGTTTCACGGAGAAGCCTGCTAGCTGTCCATGTTTATCTTAAAGCACCCTTTCTTGCTAGTCTCATTTCTCATGCAAGAACAGATGGGGTATGAATGAAACTAACTGGCATTCTCCTAAAGACTCTCTCTCCCTCTGTCTCTGTCTCTGTGCATTTTCATGTGTGGTTCCTCCTGCTGCCAAGGCTGATCTATCCCACATTCTCTTTTAGTTAAGTCCTAAGGATCCTTTAGCACTCAGCTGAGCTATCCCTTCTTCCAGAAATCTCTGGCAACCCTAACTGTCCTTCTTCTCCTTTGACCAGTTTAGGAACCTTCCCCCAACTTCCACAGTCTGTCATTAACACTCCTCTATGTATCTCGCCTTCCAGCGAGAATTCCTTACATACAGACTGCCTTATTTGTACCTGCAATCCCAGCACCCAGTTTAATAAATATTTGTTATAAGTGCATAATGAAGCCCTAGCAAACGATTCTTTCACTCATTTGGCGGAAGTAAAAAAGTGGATCTTTTAAAGTGGTTAACAGATTGCATTCATTCATTTATCCATTAACAGATATTTATTGAGAAACAGTTCTGTGTCTGGCACTTTAAACACAGAAGGCTGAATGATGAACAAACCAAAAATTGCCCTTCTTCTCATAAGCTTGTATTCTAGTGGGGGAGACTTACTACCAAACAAACCAAAGCAAACAAACGAGTAAATCTACAATATGATGTCAATTAGTGTTAAGTGCTATGAAAAAAAAAAAAAAAGAAGAAGAAGCATTCAGAGGCAGGGATAGAAAGTGAATGTGTGAGGTGGAGTGGGGGAGTTCGGAAAAGTCCTTTCTGACCTGAATAATGTGAGTGAATGAGAGCTAGCTGTGGAGAGAAGAGCATTCCAGTTAGGAGAACACCATGCGAAAGGATTCTGAAATGTAAGCACATTTGATGCGTGTGGAGAGCAAGGAGCCTGTAGGGCTAGAGCAGAGAGAGTGAGGGCAGAGTGGTAAGAGATGGCTCTAAAGGTGGCTATAATGAGCTAGATACAAAGAGCTTAGACCACCCCTCTTAGGAACATAGCATAGGCTGCTTATAACGCAACCGTGAAGGGACCCATTTGAAGGGTTTGATAAGAGACATGATGTGGTCTGATAGAGATCTTAGACAGAGCACACTGGCTGCTAGGTAGAATTGGAAAAAATGGAATGTAGGAGCACAAAGAAAACTATAAGGAAGTTTTTAGAGTAATTCGAGCAAGTAATGATGTTCACTTTAGCTAAGGTGACCACAGTGGCGGTGGTGGAAAGCAGTCAGTTTTCGGATCAGTTTTGAAGGCAGAGAAAATAGAATTTGGCTTTTAGTATTGTGAAGTTATGTTTTCAGTTTATTACAAAGTAAATCAGGATCAGGCTAATCCTGTGATTAATTATAAAACTAACAACACACACAGACACATATGCATAAATATACACATATCAAACTAATACAGCTAATGACACAAAATACAGGAAGCCCTTGGTTTGGTGTGACCTGAGGTACCATTTTCAGATGTCAGGGGTGACTTAGGACAACCCCTGAACAACTGCTCCAAATGAGCTACCTGTGGATGCTCTACCTGATTAGTGTATAACAACGGTTTGTCAGCACCACTTCACACATGCATTGACCTATGTGAGTCTGAAAGTTAGTGTGCCTGTGGGAGTTACTTCTAGCCCTCCACTATCACAAAACCCTGGTTTGGTGTCAGCCCAGAGAGCCTGAGCTCCCCCAACCTCCACTTCAGAGATATGATGGAAAGAGGAGAGGCTTGGAGTTTGAGTCTTGACTCTGCCACCAAACTGGCTGAGTAACCTTGGATTAGTTAAGGATAGTTAACCTTTCTGAACCTTAGTTTACTCATTTGTGAAATGCAGATGTGTAACAAACATAAAGAGATGCAAAGATATTCTTCCCCATTCAGCCTCTTGTGCTTCTGGACCTCATTCAGTCTTTCCCAGAAAAGTATGGCATCAAGGTGACTCTGGCAAAAACCACCAACAGGGACATCAGTGGCATATTCAACGTTCATAGTCATGTCCATGGTCAGAATCTGTCTCTGCTATAAAGACCTTTAGCTTGGAACTACTCCCATCTAGTGACATCACTGGGACCCCTTGCTGTCTCTGTAACAGAGTCCAACAGACAGCTTCTAGTCTCGACTTTCCATTAAAATCCTTGGCACTCTTAAGGGTAATAACACAGTCAGCATGGCAATCCACACACAGATGATAATGATGTCTCAGAAAGGAGCCATCAAACTGAGATGTTTTCAAGATTTGGTAAGTCAGTCTCTTTTCTTTATCTTCCCTTTTGGTCACTGAAGGGCTAAAGCCACTTTAGTTTCATTAGTTTTAAAGTAGCATTTTAGGATAAAGGCTAAAATTGCTCCAGTGGGAAGGAGAGAAAGAGAGGATAGACAGGAGCCAAGGGTTGTGTTGAGCAATGTGTCAATACAAGCAATGGAAATCATCAGCAGACACTGAGGGCAAATTGCTTTCATATATAGAAATTATACCACAATAAAAGACTGATAGATGCTTACACAGCTGTGGTTATTAGGGCTACATAATAGCATTTGTTCAAAGCAAATAATGGAGTAGCAGCAGGCTCAATATGACAGGCTTTCAGACCTTACCAACAATAAAGAAGGGACAAGTACCAGATAAGGCAGTAAAGTAATTAGGAAAAAGAATAAAAATTAAGCCCTGGGTTGATGTGACGGAGGGGAAGTGATGTGAGGAGGCTTTTTTTTTTTTTTCATAATTAGAAATCTCTTTATTGACAGTAAGTTAAATACCACATTATTTTTTTTAATTTATTTATTTATTTATTTATTTTTAATTTTTTATTTTTGATAAACATATATTTTTATCCCCAGGGGTACAGGTCTGTGAATCACCAGGTTTACACACTTCACAGCACTCACCAAATCACATACCCTCCCCAATGTCCATAATCCCACCCCCTTCTCCCAAACCCCCTGCCCCCGGCAACCCTCAGTTTGTTTTGTGAGATTAAGAGTCACTTATGGTTTGTCTCCCTCCCAATCCCATCTTGTTTCATTTATTCTTCTTCTACCCACTTAAGCCTCCAAGGCAACTTTTCTAGTGTTTCAGGTGAATTCTAAAAAGCTAACAGGTTAACAATTTTCAGATAATTTTATAACCTGTATGTAATTGAAGTGGTGTTTGTGAGTCACTTGTTTGGTTTTCACTGAAATTTGGAATTTGGACTGTGTAATGATTGGTGTCAGAAGGGAGATGGCACATGCAAAGAGTTGGCAACTTGTCTTCTTTAGAAGGGGATACCTATGAGCCCAATCGATCATATAACCTAAAAACTTCTTTCCTGGCAGTTCCTTAGAATGTATAATTTGGATAAAGTGTATTATTGGAAATGGTGGTAAAGGATGAACTAAAATAAGATTGTGTTTTCTTTTCTGTTGACATCATCTTTTAATACACCCCCGTGAGTAAAACTAGCCTCTCTCTTCTCAAGAAAAAATAGGTCTTCTTCCTTTCCTTGGACAAATTTTACCTGAGCAATAGCATTTGGTTTTGATAAATATACCCTTCAATGCCATAAGAAAGGCAATCACTGTATTTACTACATGTCTCAACCTTATATGATTCTGCAGTGCTACCCATTGAAAGTACCAAGAAGATGAACAACTTCACCTATTATATAAAGTTGAATATTATCATATAGTGATTATTACATAGTCATTTTTATAAATTTGTGGCAAAAAGTGAACCTATAGCTATTGTTAAAAAGTTATTGGAATTATCAGTCAACCAACACCAATTCAAGGAATGTTGTAACCCCCTGACTATAATCCCCTGATTATATTTTCTGCAAGCTATATTTCAGGCCCTGTGACATCCTTAAAAATGTCTTGTTTCTTTGGAGCCTGAGAGTCCACTGGTAATAGAAGAGTTAATCATGAGTTTGTAAAGCTTAAAGTCTTCACAGTCTCATTTGTGTCTTTTTGTTCAACAGAAAGAGACTTTGAGAAAGTTTGACTGACATTTATGATAATTACATTTGAAGATTAAAATAATTTAGGGTTTTGAAAGGTTTAAAAATTATACACCATATTGGGCCTCACATGATTATGGCTTCCTCCATATCATTTCAGTCGGGTGTTGAAATCCATTTGATGTGAATGTAATAGTCATTTTAATGGATATTGTTAATTCCTTGTTTTCAGCATAATAGATAAAGGGGATTTTAATTAAATTCATTGTGTGAGCACTTATCGGGGTAAAAAGGTTCACAGAATTATTATTTTTCTGGCATAACATGTAAAGAACATTGGAAAAGGGAAGAGAGCAATATCAAAGTGTGGCTGGCATGAGAAGTCAAGCTAGCTTCATCTCCTGTGTGGATGATTTGATGAGGCAGGCTTCAAACACTGGAAAGTAGAGCCTTGAAACCATAGTTTCCATAAGGGACCAGCATGATATAACAGCATTGCTTTCTTTCTTCTTCAAACGTAATGGCACTCTGGAGGTCAGAGTTCAAGTGTCCTCAAAAATCTCAATAGAGAGCCAAATCCCATATCCCATTAGCACTCAGCTAGAAAAATAGCAAGAAATGGCAGGAGCTTTTGACTCAGTGGTTCTACTTCCCATGCTAGTTCAGAAAACCAGAAGATGGGCTCTCCCTCAAGGTTTTAGGACATTCCTGGTTATAATCCTTGGATGACTGAAGTCATTGGCCTGGTTACAAAAGAGCTATGACATTGTGAAGGATAGCAATCAGGGAATCAAAGGCCCAACAAGAACTGCTGAGATGGTGAGTTTGTTTTGGTAGAAGAGAAAGGCCTGAATTATTTATTCTGTAGAATTTTTACAACATATTATCGATTGACATATCTCTTTGGGTCATTAAGCTCAGAAACAGTGGCCTTAGCTTACTACTCACAAAACTTTGTCATAAATTCCTCAGTGTTGTTAGACTACATTTAAACAGCATAATCATTAAATGTAAAAGTAGACTGGGAGTTTCCACTGGAAGAAAATAGTTAAAGCAGTTTCAAGCAGCAGCCATAGCAAACGAACCTTACAATAAATGAACTCACTATCCTCCTATCTTTAAAGTTTTGAGATAGGATGCTAAAATTAAGTCATGCAATAGGTGTGTACACACACACACATAATATGGATATGCCAGTAGTTTTCTCTGGGAAGAGGAATTATATGTGATATTCTTTTCTTTTCATGTGACTATATTAGATGATAATATTCATTATTTTTTAAAATCTATACAAATACTTGACAAATTGAAAAAGTAACTTATATACAAAGGTCTCTCTCTCTCTCCAACACTTGTGCATATATATATATACTTATATATCACTTTTCCCAAACCAAATCCAATTCCTTACACATTCAACATTTATCCTAATAATCTTTTCAAGATTTCAAAGCAGTTGGTGTGCAGAGGAAGGCATAAAACATAACTCCATCACATTTTTTTAACTTTCTCAAATTCAGTGAAAGGGATTAATATATATTTTGGGGGGAGAATTTCTACTTCTAACATGAACTCCATTATATCACTCTTTCTTTCTTGATTAAAATCCTCAGGGGCACTTCTTGCCAAACTCCTTGCCACATTTCTCAATGTTCACCATGTGGCTTCTACCTCCCACCCTTTCATCCCTTAAAACTCTTCTCCCAGGGATGCCTGGGTGGCTCAGTTGGTTGGACGACTGCCTTCGGCTCAGGTCATGATCCTGGAGTCCCGGGATCGAGTCCCGCATCGGGCTCCCAGCTCCATGGGGAGTCTGCTTCTCTCTCTGACATTCTCCTCGCTCATGCTCTCTCTCACTGTCTCTCTCAAATAAATAAATAAAATCTTTAAAAAAAAAAAAAAAACTCTTCTCCCAAATCTCACCAATGACATCTTAATTACCCAACTATGGTATCTTTGCTCATTCTTTCTCTTCTTTGATTCTTCTGCTATATTTGATACTTTTGTACTTCCTCTTCTTCCTTTAGAAACCAAAGGTAAATGGATTTTATTACTCAACACTGTGGTCATCCTTCTCTAATTCCAATGCCTATTCCCATCTTTCCTAATTTCGGTGGGTTTTCTTTCTTTGTTTCATCCACTCTCACTCTCTTCTAGGATCTGTTTTCTCCTTCCACTCCCCATGTAAAAGCTATTTCCAAATCTGTTTCCAGTCTTCGTGTCATTTTATTTCTATAACATTAATTAAAAACTTTCTATATATTTAACATTGTGTTAGGCACTGGTTTGGACTGAAAACAGAGTGATGTGTATACAAAGGAGAAAGTGGCAGATTCTGCTTATAGAGGAGTCTGGAATGACCTCTGCTAGGAAAGGATAACCCTCATAGGTGATAATAAGAGATTAAAGTTCTTAGACTTCATCCCATGGATGAAGAGAAATTGAGGATGTTTAAGCCAGGAAGAAACACTGATTTACATTTTAGAAAGATTGGTGAAAGCAATGGAGGAAAATACTCAGCTAAAGAGGAGAAGACTTATTGGAACCGTTGGCTGGGTGAGAACTGATTCAGGCATGACCTAATTAAGCATCGATGAGGATGGAGAAACAGAGATGGACAGACATGAAGAAGTGGTGAAGAGTCAGTGTCAAAGAGGTAAAATCTATAGGAATTGACACTGATTCCATATAAAAAGGAGGGAGAGAAAGAAAGGAAACCAAGATGACCCCTAGGATTCTGAACAAACAGGCAATATAAGAAGTCATCTACATTGGTGGGAGAAACAGTGGGTTGGGTTTTAGAAACGAAGAGATTGAGATATCTCAGGGGAATCTGGGGAGTATTGGCTAGATGTGTCTGGACTTTTTGCTTTGAATTGGAATATAATGTGATACTGCTAACTGTAAGAGAGTCCAATCATATGATTATAATGGGAAAATGAGGAAGTTAGGGAGAAAGTACAGAATAAGGAGAAAATAATACCAAAGCAGAGTCCAGGAAGTATCAGCACTTAATTGATAAGCAGAAGAAAAGTCTACAAAGGAAAAAGAAATAATTGCCAATTCTATAAACCTACCTGCACTGGCAGTCATATTCCCTGTTTTCCTTTCTGCTACAAGTGAAGTGTCCCACTAGTATTTCCTGCCCTCTCAAGCAACTGTGCAAATAACTCCAAAATCTGTATTGATTAGTCAACCTCTCTTGTAAACTCCTTAATAACACTCTCCAAATCCGAACCAAATCTATTTTCTTTCTTACACAGCCCCTGATTTTTACTTAATCAAAATTACTCCTTTTCTTCAAATTTTTGTATTTGCTATTCTGCCCTCTGCTTTTATTCAGACTGCCCTCTCTTCCTGGGATTCCCATATACTCCAGACCCAGCATCTCCACCAGCCATCATTTATCACCCTAATCATGGCCTAAGAGAAGCTAAAAAGAGCCCACACTGAGGTCACTACCATCAAAGGGTAAAGAAGGGAGAGTACTAATATTTATTCAGGATTTATTCATAACCAGAACTGTGCTAAGCTGTGGATATGTGAGTGCTTGTGAATAAATACCATTTAATCTTCACGACAACCCTAAAAAGTCCCTTTTATATAAGAACATACTGAGACTCATTCATGACTTAATGAATATTTATCCAATAAAAACCTATATCATTTGCTAGGCGCTCTACTAGTAGCTTGCTAATAAGCAATGGTGAACTAAACAGAGACTCTAAGTTGCCCCTATCAAGGGTTAACAATTGTGGGAGAAACAAATATTAAAAATATAATTCTAGAAATAATGTATAATAGAAAGTTGGAGGAAGGGCCATACAGCAGAAGGATCAGGAAGATAATTCAGAAAAGCAGGCCTCTTTTCTAAGACAGGAACACTTTAGCTAACATTTCAACAATGAGTACCCAGTGAAAGGAGGGACAATGATGTGTGAGGCAAAAGAAAGAGACTATTAAAAGTGTAAAGAACTAATGAAAGGTCAGTGATGTTGGAGGGGTTGAAGCAAACTGGAAAGAGGTGCTCCTTGAGACTGGAAAAGTAGGCAAGGACAAGATTTTGCATGCCCTTGCAGGCTGTGTTCAAGAGTTTAGATTTTAGGGGCACCTGTGTGGCTCAGTTGGTTAAGTGGTTAAGCATCTCTGCCTTCAGTTCAGGCCATGATCCCAGGGTCCTAGGATGGAGCCCTACGGGGCTCCCTGCTCAGTAGGGAATCTGCTTCTCCTTCTCCCGCCTGCCATTTTGCCTGCTTGTGCTCTCTCTCTCTCTCTGTCAAATAAATAAATAAATAAACCAATAAAATCTTAAAAAAAAAAAAAAGAGTTTAGATTTTACTCACCAAGCAATTAGAAGAGATTGAAGGATTTTAAGAAGCACAGTTACATATGGCTAGCTTTAAAACAAATCAGGAAAGCTAAATAAAGTAAGTTATCCATTTAATAAATGGTAGAGCCAAAGATTAAATGCTGGGTCTGGTGTGTACTATTTGTAGGAAGCTTGTAATCTCAGTCCAAACCCAATCTGAAAGGTCTGACCCACCTCTTGTTTGGTGTGGGTGGTCTCAATCCAGATTCTGGTGCTTCTTGTTCAAATGCAAAGATATAGCTGACAGTCTGAATTAAAGAAACTTTCCCTTTGGCATAGGGAACCCTAGGGCTATCCTTCAAGGGATGGGTGCCTCAAAAAAAATCATCTTTTAGTGAAGGCAAACTTGTGTGCCTTTAAACTCAGGATCATCCCCTAGAATGACGTTTGTGGTTCAACAAGGTGTTTGGGATGGTGCTGCTGCTGTTAACATCAGGTCTGTCATTATCACGGTTTCCTAGAAATACAGCTAGCTAACCAAAGGCAGCACAGGGTGATGGAGCCTGATTCCCTAGGCTCCAAATCTGGTTTCACCACTTATTAGCTGTATAACCCTGGGCTAAGCCTGTTTTCTCATCTATAAAATGTGGATGGTGATAATAATAATAATAGTACTTAACTCACAGAGTTGTGAGGATTAAATGAACTCATATAAAAAGCACTTGCAATAGTACCTAGCACAGAAAAAGTGCTGCCTGACATCTGTTGTAGTCATTAGCTAGACCCCAAGACCTGACCTTTACTGCCCACCTACTTGTCCTCGCTGACTTTTGTCCCCATTTTTCCTGAAAATCTTTTTTCTAGCTTATCTCTTAACTCAGGCCAATGGAAACAGAAACCACCCTCAAGAGATTGTGTCTGTCCTGACAAGACCTTCAGCCAGCCCAGACCATCCAGACCAGTTAGAATGTAAACCCTGACTCATGTCTGCAAAGATGGACCATTGGAGTGACCTCTAGAATGACCAACAACTATCTTTACCTCATCATAATACTAAAATCTCCATCCAAGGAGGAGCACAAGCCTCATTTACATAACTTATAATGTATGTAAAGGCATGTTTCCTTAAGGTGAGCTCATGGCCTTATGCCCCCCTCTGCATAGATAACAAGCCTTCTCTATCTAAAAATTCATCCTAACCTTAAATAAAAGGAACCTATTCATGCCTGCTCAGTGAGTCATGGCTTTGGAAGTTCTTCCCTCCAATCTCCTTATATTTGCTGCAAATGACTTTTACTTCTGTGACAACTCCACATCATAGATCTCTGACTCACCACGGAGTGAATGAACTCATGTTGTGGGGGTTAGATTATTACCAAGAGTTATGAAGGCATTCATAATTTAAGGTGTTTCTTTTAAAAAGGATGCATATATTAGACTGCACTTTTAAGGTAGAGAATCCAAAACAAAGAGAATGTGTTCTTTCATATCTCTACTGTAATATGTAATGCTTGTGTCTGCCATGCTTCACGACCAGATTGATGCTACTGTCCCTACATGAGAAGTAGGAAAGCCCAGGTAAATGGACTCTGTTCCATCTGGAATCTGGTAAAAAGAATACCCTCACGGTACCACTTCTGAAAACACAGTGGCTGGCAGGGTCTGAAAGCTACCCAGCAAACTTCTGGAACTGTTTCTGGTGCTTATCAAATCAACAGCCACCAATAAGGAAGAGAAAAAAAAAGAAAGAAAAATGAAAACTGAAATGAAATTATAATTTTTTCATTACAAAAATGAAATTACAACTACAAAACTATTGCATGAGATGTACCCATCAATTAGAAGATGCTTCACAATTCCAAGAATAATAACACATGGGGTAAGGGCTGGAGGGAGAAGGAGTAGTCTGATGTACAGTCATGAAGCACAGGACTTGTAGACTGCTTCAAACATCATCAACCACGAACAGAGCAGTACCTGTAATTTTTCTCTTTTTAAAGGCTTTTTAAAAAATCAGACACGGGGTTTTCTTAGAGAAAGATACCCTTGGCTCATTTTTCCTATTGCCTTTGTATCAAGCAGCTTCCTTCAAACATGTCTAAGCAATGAATGAGTTCCTTTGATGGTTTATTTGGAAATCTGATACAAGTTATGGCAATACGATTGAACCAAAAAAAAAAAAAAAGTCCTGAGACTATATGTATTACAATATCTAGTCCAAACTAAAAATGGGTTGGAAAAGATAAGGTAAAAAATGCTGAAGGATCACACAATTCCTTGTGTGACTCATTTGTTGATTTTAAATGAGAAAACAATTCTTTAAAAATCTGCTATCTTAACATTTTATTTTACTTATTTAGAATACAAAGCAATAGGAATTTATAAACTTTGGAAAACTTATTATATAAGTTATATTATAAACTTTAAAACTATGAACAAAATTAAGGAAAAATATTAAATCTTCCATAATGTGTCTACCTAGATAACTATTAACCTTTTGACATGCATGCTTATATTTTTCATGGATATATTTATATAACTTAAATAAAATTGGAATTATCTTTATATATCATTTTATAAGCCTTTCACTTAAATTAACATCTAAATTATTACTCTTCTAAATTATCATTTTTAATAACTACATAGAATCTCCTTATTGCTAAACTATAAATTATTCAATCAATAACTCCTCGTAGGTCATTTCAATTGCTTGCAATTATAGTAATATTGCAATAAGTATCCTTGACATAATTTTGGGAATATATCAGATTATTTCTTTATACTAATGACAGGGAAGAGTTATTAGGTTGAAGAATATAAACATTTTTAAGACCTGAGATATATATTGTAATTTGTGCCATGAAAGTGTACCAATTTGCCTTTCCACCAATGATATAATCTACAGAGATCAAAAAACAAACTACAAACCCTGAAGTTAAGGCTACATAACAGTTTTTGCTTCCAGCTAGAACCAAACAAGAAGATGGCAAAAACAAAAAGTTATAAAAATAGTAAGCATAGTTCTTCTTAAATTAGTGAGTATATAAACTTGATACATTTAATTAGGCACTCATTCTAATACTCCAAACTTTAAAAAAAAAAAAAAAACCTCATGTAGTTTTTTAAAAACATGGTAAAGAATGACTCAGAAAGGCTTTGGAGAGAAAGAGAAGTGGGTTCTAGTCCTAGTTCTCCATTCGAAAAGTGTGGATTACTGGAACTCTGTGAGTTTAAGTACATTCCTATGTGAAATACATAGGCAAACTTCTCAGGGCTGTTGGGAAGACTATAGGATATGATGAATGCAAGTTGCCTAGCACAGTGCTTGATTCTTAGTAGGTCTTCACTCCTAGAAAATCTTCCATCTCTATGTTCCATTCATGGCATTTTTTCGATACCATGGGAATATGCTAGTAAATTGTTGAAATGAATCTAAAAACTTTTGTGCCCATTTGTTTGTTAATTGGCTTTCTTTTTAGCAGGCAATATTAAGAGAGAGGCCATAAGTTCTGACATAAATATTTGAGAGAAAGTTTCATTCATTCAATGCTTTAAAAATTGAAATTACCAGGGTGCCTGAGTGGCTCAGTGGGTTAAGCCACTGCCTTCGGCTCAGGTCATGATCTCAGGGTCCTGGGATCGAGTCCCGCATTGGACTCTCTGCTCCATGGGGAGCCTGCTTCCCTCTCTCTCTCTGCCTGCCTCTCCATCTACTTGTGATTTCTCTCTGTCAAATAAATAAAATTTAAAAAAAAAATTGAAATTACCAATTCAAACCAGAAAAATGCAGCAGATGCCAACTGTGTTATCTAAATTCTTTCTCCATTACATCTCTGTAGTTATGAAGGCCTTTTCTTCAGGGAATCTGCCCACTAAACAGCCATCTTGGTCTCTTTGTCCTCATGTTTTCATGTATTTTCCACATCTTCCCTAATGACAAATCTTTCTCATAAAGCCCGTGCATCCTGAGTTCTTCCTGTCTGCTCCATTTTGTGATTTAAATTCTATCAGGCAGGAGGGGTAGGGGGCCAAAAAGCTTATAATGAGAGACACGAAAGAATAAAGTGGTAGAGACTTGTCTAAGACACTGATGAATAGCTAACATAATTGACTCAAACATATGAACAAAAGAAAGTCATGAGAACTAAAAAATGTGTGGGCATTGAAATATGTCATAAACAAAGGATTAGCCCAATGAGTCACAGAACCATGCTGTCTGAATATGAGAATATGGATCAAGAGAGGAAAATAGATGAATTTCCACCTTTTGCTCCAGAGATTTTTGTTGTTGTTGTTGTTGTGAATAGATTAAGCTTTAACATGTTTAAAATTCTAATACTGCGTGTAAGTGTATGTGTTTATGCACGTCATCTTGTTGGCATTTAATGTTCACTGCAAAATTACCCTTGGGAATCAGCATCCCATTCAAGAAAGCTACAATTGACCAAATGTACCAAACTGGGCCCTGCAATGGCACAAAAATGAGTGCATTTCAAAGGAGAATGATTGTTCTTTAGGTTTATATAAAATAAGGGATTTTTAAAAGGAAATTATTAAGTTATTTCTAGAAACCGAATGTTTTTACCCCTTCCCCCAATTTATACGTTGAAGGTTAATCCCCAATGTAATCATATTGGGAAGTGGGTCCTTTAGGAAATAATTTGATGTTGATAAGGTCATGCAGTAGAACTCTCTGATGGGATTGGTGTCCTATGAGTATGTAAAGAGCACAGAAGAAGAAAACAACAATCTGTGAAACAGGAAGTGTGTCCTCGCCAGACATTGAATTAATTGGTATCTTGATCTTAGACTTCCCAACCTCCAGAACTGTTAGAAAGGTCTGTTGTTTAAGCCACCCAGTCTATGATAATTTTTGTGGTAGCAGACTCAACTGATTAAGACAGTTGTCAATATTGGTAAAGTTTGCCACAATACATCAATAAAGAAAAGAAAAAAATAATAGGGTAAGGGATTTATTCTATATGATTATTAGAAAATGGAAACAGGTAACATAACATTTTTCCAGTGAAGTTTGTTTTAGTTTATTATATAAACCAAATCATACACTTGCCAAACCTCAAGACATTTTGAAGGTAAAAGTAGAGGTCATACCATATCCCCGGACCCAATATTGGATCTCTATGTTACCAACATATTCAGATAGTCTACTTAAAAAAAAAAAATCTATTGGCCCCATACTTGAATGTCTGTTTTTCTCAACTGTCAAATTATAACTATAATTTAGTTCCAGAAGTTACCCAAAGATGCAATTTATATAAATGATTAAAATCAAGATAATATTCACTGAGATGGTTACCCATCCCAAATGTTTAATTTTGAATAGAAAACATAAATCTTGTATCTGTGCATGGGTGCACACCACTGGTATCACTCTTTTTTTTTTTTTTAAGAGAACCCTTACTCTGTTCTTCTAGAAAATGAAATGTGTTCAGAGAAGGTAGGAACCTCCTCAGACATTATTGTTCCAAATTAATCATAGAATTCCATTTCTTTCTACCAGTAATTATTTAGGAATAAACATCTGAACTATTTCTAGCCAATGAGACAAGAGGAGTGACCTAAAAACAAAACCATCCAAAGGTGGCAGGATGGAAAAGTAAAACTCTATGTCAGTGCACACATTCTTCTAATACTGAATGAATCCTAAAATTCCGCATCTTAAAACTTCTTGTGTAATGATACAGTGCATGTTTCTGTTTTGTTCTTTAAGCTACTTTTAATTAAATATTTTGTTACTTGTAGCTGAAGTTATCATAAGTTATAACTGGTGGACATTAGACAGTATTTCCAGAAATGATCATAAACTGCCCATCTACTTAGTCTCTGGCCGAGTCTTTTTCTGTATCATTACGTCTTTGTCCATTACATTCTTTCCATCTAGAGTGCCCTTCCTCTCTTTCTTCCCTGAGCAAATAGCCCAATATCCCTTTGTAATGCTATCATACATTTCCCTGCAAGAATAAAATTACTCCATTACCTCTGTTTCTGTATAATTTAGCCATTGTAATTATTACTGCTATTGTACAATTATCAAACAATATGTTTATACTCTGTGCTAAATGCTTTACATGTATTACATCTTATAGTAGCTTGTTTTCTTTGTTCATGAATATTTGCTTCTCACTCGTGCCATGCTCCTAGAAGACAGAGTGTTCTTCTTTATCTATTGACTTTGGGCTTGACATTATGCCTTGATGTGTAATTGGATACAGGTGGAGAAGGAAGGTAAGATGTATTCAAATTCTCCAGAGAAACAAACAGAATGGATAGATGGGTGAATGGATGGATGGATGGATTGAGAGATATTATAGGGAATTAGGTCATGCAATTATGGAGACTAAGAAGTCCTGAGCTTTGTTGTTGGCAAGCTAGAGGCCCTAGAGAGCCAGTGCATGACTCCAGCCTCCAAAGCCTGAAAATTAGGAGAACCAATGGTGTAAGCCTCAGTCCAAATGTTGGTGGCTCGAAACACAAGAAGAGCTGATGTTTCAGGTCAGAAAAGACTCACCTCCAGCTCCAGCAGCCAGGAGGAGTTCCCTCTTACTCCGCTTTTTTGTTCTAGTCAAGTCTTCAACTGATTGGATTAGGTCTGTCCACATTATGGACAGCAGTCCACCAATTCAAATGTTAATCTCATCCAGAAACACTCTCACAGACACACTCAGAATAATATTTCACCAAATGTCTGGGAACTCTTTGGCCCAGTTAAACTGACACATTAAAATTACCCATCACACAGTATTCCCTCATGTAATAAATATACACTCAATGTGTTAAATGCCTACTCTGTGCTTGAAATAAATCTTCCTACTAGCATCCCTGTAGTAACTGAATTTTCATATTTCATCAAAGAATTTTAAAAGTAAAGTGATCTTAGAAACTATGTTATTCAAGTGAATCATTTATACAGGTAAAAAAAGTAAGGTTCAGAGGTACGATGTGGCTAGCTCCAAGCAACTTAATTTTACTGGTAAAGATAGAGGTAAGACTAAAGCCAAGGTTGAGAGGAAATGCCCTTTCCATTATACTACAGGGGTTCCACTTCTTCTCAGTACTTGATGGTGAATACCAATCCCAGAATAAAAAAGAAATTAATAGACATACATAGATAAGTCTTGTGAAGTGTTTATCTTGCTGCAGATTTATACGCACAAGCATTTGTGAACACAGGGAGAGATAAATGCTTTATTATAGCTTCTAAGCAATAGTAAAACACATTTTAGATATAAAAGACAAAATGCCCATAGATAAAAATGCATCCTTTGTAGTTTTTCATCCATTAGAGGAAAATATAATAAAACACCCAATTTCTATTCCTGAATGGAGTATTTCAGAAGTTTAATTTTTCTTGCAAACATGCAAGTAACCCAATGATGTTCATCTAAAAATGAGGGCAAGAGGTATTAAATTCATCAGCATATAAATGACTTTTCTAGAATGTAAAGATGGATTACAGTGAAAGACAGCCATGATTTCAAATATTATTATTTACCAAGGAAAAATAAAGTCAAGTTTTTCATGCCATCATTTATAAACTATTTCACTGAACTATTCTTATATTATCACTTTCTGTTTTATGATTGTCCCTCAGAGAAATTAACTAAAAAATAATGTGTATGACTCAATATTCTTCATATCCTAACACATTTCTTCTCTCATTTCCCTAAACAATCCTGTTAGTAAAATATAAATAAATAAATAAATAAATAAATAAATAAAAGGTGATTGACCCACATCAAATAAATGTAAATGGCACCAGCTCAGAGTGAATTTCAAAATGGCTGTCATCTTGTTTCCATGCCATAGAAAACATGATGTAACCATGAAGGAAAATAGGAATAAATGCCAGTAAATGCTTATTTACTCTAGTTTATTTTTAGTACATTGATACATAGATAGTTGAGGACTATTATTTCATGATCTCTTATGAACTGTTAATAAAAGTATATGAACACTTCACAGCACTCACCAAATCACATACCCTCCCCAATGTCCATAATCCCACCCCCTTCTTCCAAACCCCCTCCCCCCAGCAACCCTCAGTTTGTTTTGTGAGATTAAGAGTCACTTATGGTTTGTCTCCCTCCCAATCCCATCTTGTTTCATTTATTCTTCTTCTACCCACTTAAGCCTCCATGTTGCATCACCACTTCCTCATA
>NC_081569.1:125207636-125273978 GCF_022355385.1 Mustela nigripes | reverse complement strand
TTGAGAAAGGCTTGTACCGCTATATATTTTCCTCTCAGGACTGCCTTCACATTTTAAATGACAAACCTAATCTGACTTACCTGTGCACTGAATGCTATGGACATTTCCTCAAATTTTTCTTTTTTACTCCCCACTACAACGTTCTCTCCTTTTCTCTCTCTGAACCCCACTTATCTGTAAGCTTCCCAGGTTCTGCTTCTCTTACCACGTTCCTTAAATGTTGATGTTCTCCAGAATTCCATCGAAAGCTCTCTTCTCACTCCGGACTCTGCCTCTGGACTATCACAAATATGGATGTGGCTTTGACAAGTACCCATTATTTAAATAACTCTCAATTTGGCCCTCCCAAAAGAGCCATCATTTTTCTGAGCTGAAGTTCCGAATCCCAATGGTCTCTTAGAAGACTTGTGCTAGATATTTTAAGGGTACCTTGAACACAACACTTAAACCTATACTTGTTATCCCCTACCTGTCCTCCTAAAAATTTACACTACGTCTCTAAACATAAAATGTGCTATGGCTCCCTATTGTACGAAAGCTAATATTTTATATGCTCCGCCTAGGGTTCAAGTGCCTTTTCCACTTGGATTCCACTTGTCTTTCAGTTTTATCAAGTGCCAATTTCCCCAGTACCTTAAGCTTCAATCACAAACTATAGAGGTTGTGCTGTCATTATTTCATTATTTCTCCAGCTTTTGATTGTGGGCCTTTTTACCTTTTTCTTAGATACAATAGCTGGCATGAAGTGTGCATAGATAAAATACCTGTTGAATTTAAAACCAAATTTTAAACTATTTATGGCTTCTGAAGAGTGCTTCCTTGGTCTAACAGTAATGGCTATTAAAAGGTCAAAAAAGGATATTTTCTTCCTACTCAACAGTATTTATCTTAGTAGTAAAAGAAAACTCTTCTGTAAATAATTAAAATAGCCATGTCAGAACAACTCGGCAAATTAATTCAACTCAATTCAGTACTACATGTGTGGGATGGGGGAAATATGAAAACATAGGGAGCTGGTCCTCCCTTAAATTTAAGCTGCAAACTGCTAGAATTCCTATCAGCCCAGAGATATTTGAACAGTAGGGAGAGAGGAGCCTGACAGGAACCAGTTTGCTTGAAAAAGAGAAGATTCTCCTGGAAAGACCTCATATTTTAAAAAAAGAAGGGGTGAAGCTTTGTCCAGTAATAAAGCTTTAGCATTAATGAAAACAAGTAATTCTTAATACAACATGGGATATGTAACTAGGATTTATTGCTTTAGAACGTACTTTATATAAACTCAAAAGAATGCTGTGAGGTTCCATGAGTTTCCCAGGCATCAGCAAGTTGCCACAGGCAAGTACAGGGCCCAGCAGGAGACGGCGGTCTTGCCCATCAGTAATGGAGGCCGGAGGCACCACAGCAATTAGCAAGGACAGCTGGGAGGCCTCGCCAATGTGCACATACCCTAGTTCAGGCAACAGGGCTGAACAATGATGGCAGTATGTGCAATACACAGAAATATGCGGCCAATGGAGCATTGGTATCCAACAGAGACAGCAAAGCCTGGCAGAGGCAACAGCATGTGGTAGAAGTAAACATATTCCCAGCAAAGGGGCAGAGCGCTTGGCTCAAACCAAGTATCGTGGGTGAATGGTGACCTCCCCAAAATTCAGGTCCACCTGCAGCAGCAAACTCAGAATGTGACCTTATTTGGAAATAGGGTTAGTCAAGGATCTCAAGAAATCATTCTAGATTTAGAGTGGGTCCTAAATCCAGAGAAGAGTACCTTTCTAAGAGAAAAGAGAGGAGATATAGATGCGGCAACATAAGAAAGAAGGCCATGAGGTGTGGAGACAGAGACTGGAGTGCTCGCTCTATAGGCCAAGGAACACCAAAGACTGCCAGTCACCAGGGGAGGCTGGAAGAGGTGAGGGAAGATTCTTTCCCAGAGCCTGCATAGGGAGCAGGGCCCTGCTGACATCTTGATTTCTTACTTCTAGTCTCCAGCACAGTGAGAGAATAGACTTCTGTGGGTTTTTTTTTTTTTTTTCTAATTTATATTTTATTTATTTTCAGCATAGCAGTATTCATTATTTTTGCACCACACCCAGTGCTCCATGCAATCCGTGCCATCTATAATACCCACCCCTGACTTCTGTTGTTTTAAGCCATCTGGTTTGTGATACTTGCTACAGAAGTCCAGGAAAATGAATATAACACAGGTTACTAATTAGATAGGGGTATATACACATCAGAGCCGAACACTTAGAACTCCTCAAAATACTTGCAGCAATAAGAGAGAAGACTTTACCAAGGGAGTGGGACTTGCAAAACCAAGTAAGGACGAAAGCTAGTAAAAAGGGGGTGTTACACTGTCAAGAGAAATACAGTTCTACTTTGTTGTCTACATTTCCTTATCACTACTTGTTTCTGTTGTTTCAAGAAGAAGATATTGTTTACTTTCTCAGAAATCTCAATGAAACAAAGTAATGAGAATTAAGACTCAAAAATCAGAGCAGCAATTAGTAGTGACCATTATTCATATTAGCCTCATTTGTAAATATTCAACTTAGTGAAACAACACATTATAGTATTAACATAAACCCTTCTATTAAACACTACTTCTATAGAATTAAGCTCATCTGAAAGCAAAAGGATGTGAGTCACAACAACTGGCCTTTGGTAAATGTCTCATATGTATGAATGGATTAATTAAATTCTAAAGGTACAAAAAAGAGGCATAGTAACATATATATTCACATTGCGATTTTAATGAAATAGGACACTTTCAATAATATGCTCTTAAATCACAAATTTGTATTTTCTAGGAATAGAACCCATTTTCACAGAACAAAACTAATCCTATCTGACTCAGTAAAAAACAGTTTTGAGGAAAGACTACAAAAGGTGATAAATGAGACACAATTCTACCTCTCTGATGCGGACTGGATTATCACAACACAGCATCCTGGCTGCCTTAGAAATTAGTTAAAAAGTTAACTAGGTTAGGGGCACCTGGGAGGCTCAGTCGAATCTTGATTTTGACTCAGGTCATGATCTCAGAGTCCTGTTGGGTACCACAAGTCCCGAGTTTGTTTGGGTTTCTTTCCCCACTGCCCCCCCCACCCACCCTTCCCTGCTGCACACACTCTCCCCTTCTCTCTAAAATAAACAAATCTTAACCATAAGTGACTCTTAATCTCACAAAACAGAGGGTTGCTGGGGGGAGGGGGGTTGGGAGAAGGCGGGGTGGGGTTATGGACATTGGGAAGGGTATGTGCTATGGTGAGTGCTGTGAAGTGTGTAAGCCTGGCGATTCACAGAGCTGTACCCCTGGGGATAAAAATACATGTTTATAAAAAATAAAAAATTTAAAAAATAAAATAAAATAAACAAATCTTTAGGAAAAAAGATAACTAGTTCACTTTCCACTGTGATGAGCTATGATCTATGAACTACATATAAAACTAACACTATTTTAACCACTTCTCAACAAAAATGAAGCAAGTGAGATATACTATGGGTACATTTCTAAATGGTTTTATTTTATTTTTTAAAAATATTTTATTTATTTATTTGACAGACAGAGATCACAAGTAGGCAGAGAGCCCAATGCAGGGCTTGATCCTAGGACCCTGAGATCATGACCTGAGCTGAAGGCAGAGGCTTAACCCACTGAGCCACCCAGGCATCCCTAAATGGTTTTATTTTTTAAATAATTTTTATCTGAGAAATATAACCCCAATTCTTCTATTCAAGAAATGTTAATGTTTACATTTTACAGAAATGTATTAAGCACTGCATCTTATGTAAAAAAATGGCTGCTGCCATCAAAGAGTTAATATTCCGATAGGAGAAATGAGAAAAGAAATGAGCAGCATGTAGTGAGTCTAAGCGAGTAGTAAAAATGAAGATATGGGCACCTGGGTGGCTCAGCCATTAACTGGCTGCCTTCAGCTTGGGTCATGATCCCAGGGTCCTGGGATGGAGCCCAGCAACAGGCTCCTTGCTCAGCGGGAAGCCAGCTTCTCCCTCGCCCACTCCCCCTGTTTGCATTCCCTCTCTGCAAATATATAAATAAATTAAATCTTTTAAAAAAATAAAGATAATTATAAAAAAAATAAATAAAAATAAAGATAATTATAGTATGGAGTGGGGAGATACTTAATGGGTTGGTGAAGGCAGTATTATGGAACTTGTAGCATTTGAATTGAGCAAGGAATTAAAATAAGAAAAGAACACTGACAACACCAAATGCTAGCAAGGATGTAAAGCAACAAGAATTCTCATTTGCTGCTGATGGAAATGCAAAATTGGGCAGACATTTAGGAAGACAGTTTGGCAGTTTCTTACAAAACTAAACACATTTCTTTCCATGTGATCCTGTGACTGTCCTCTTTGGTATTTACCCAAATGAACCAAAAACTTATGTCCCTATAAAAACCTACATAAAGATGTTTCTAGGAGTTTCATTTATAATTGTCAAAACCTGGAAGCAACCAAGATGTCCTACGTTAGGTGAAGAGATCAACTGTGACAAATCCAGACAAAGGGATATCTTTCGGCACTAAAAAGAAATGAGCTATCAAGCCACGAAAGACATAGAGAAACCTTAAATCCATATTACAAAGTGAAAGAAGTCAACCTGAAAAGACTACATCCTCTCTGATTCCAACTATATGACACTCTAGAAAAGGCATACCATGGAGGCAGTAAGGAAATGAGTGATTTCTAATTCAGAGAGAGGGGTTGTTAAATAGGTAGAGCACAGAGGCCTTTTAGGCAGTGAAAATACTCTGTATAACACTAAATTGGTAGTTACCTGTCGATAATACACCTTTAATACCTAAAGAATGTACAGCAAGAGCAAACCCTGATGTAAACTATGGGGGTGATTAGGACATGTCCATGTAGATGCATCAACTTTTAACAAATGTAGCTCTCTGGTGGGGGATGATGATAATGGGGGAGGTGGTGGATGTGTGGGAGCAGGAGGTATATGGGAACACTGTACTTTCCATGACCAACCTTTTGCTGCGAACCTAAAACTGCTCTAAAAAATAAGGTCAATTTTATTTATTTTTAAATATTTTACTTATTTATTTGAGAAAGAGAGAAAACAAGAGAGAGCATGAGCGGCGGGGAGCAGCAGAGGGAGAAGAAGCAGCGGACTCCCCCCTGAGCAGGGAACCCAAAATGGGGCTTGTTCCCAGGATCCCCTGGATCATGACCTAAGCCAAAGGCAGATACTTAACTGACTGAACCACCCAGGCACCCCTAAAAACAGTTAATTTTTAAAAAAATCAAAAGTTGGTGGAAAGACTTGGAAAATAATATATTCTAAGCAAAACCAAAACTCGAAACAGCAGTATGGGGTTAGAAAGCCACAATGGCTATTAAGTGTTTCGGGGGTGTTCAGACTGGTCAAAACATACTGTTCTTCTGAATCGCTAATAGAATTTATCTTTAATGAATTTATGTTTAATGAATAATTCCTCTTTAATGAATACATCTTTAACATATAAATCCATATATCATTATACATATATACATATACATATGATCACATATGATATTGATATATATATATACATATCTATCAATGTCATCATTGAAAATGTATGTATAATATTCCATTAAACACATTCATGAAGGTAATCAACAAATATTACTGAGTGCCTACTGTGTCCAGTCACTATTTAGATATATTAGAATTTATTCAACGTTCTCTACTTTGGCCAATTATGTTGATTTTACTTACTATCATAACACTTAGATGAAAATACATGTATATAAATCTTGCACACTTTTTTTTTCTAAGAGCAATTTATTAGAATACTGGGCCAAAGAACACTTAGATTTATAAGGCTTTAAATATATGTATATACATATATATGTATACAGACACATATACACACACACAGACACACACATATATGTAAACAAAAAGTAGAAAAGCTTAATTATAAGGTTAACATGAACTTGTGGAAAAAGAGGTCTGGCAAACAGATAAGATGCTACAGCTACCTCCTGAAAATGTACAAGAGAGGGTGATGGGAAGGGGGTGGCTGAGTGAGGTGGGTGTGTTCCAATGGCTAACCTTAAGGACTAGGGCTCAGACTGCATTTCCTACCCTCTTTCTAA
The DNA here is from genome assembly GCF_022355385.1 of Mustela nigripes. Lineage (NCBI taxonomy): Eukaryota > Metazoa > Chordata > Mammalia > Carnivora > Mustelidae > Mustela > Mustela nigripes. The sequence continues at coordinate 125,267,852 of NC_081569.1, read as the reverse complement.
TCTCCCCTCCCCTGCAACTAACAGGTTCACAAAGGGCAGGTGCTACCTCTGTCTTCTAAGGTCACCCGTAATGTGACTCGTTCTATTTGCTACTAGTCTCTCTCAGGGGGTAAAAAGCAGGGGGTGAAGGCCTAAAGAGCATGTCTCTAATTTCTGACTCATGAAAAAGATGTCATATGCAGAGAGCATAAAGAATGAAATAATGAAAAAAAAAAAAAAGAAATGTAAACAAAATAAAGATACTAGTGTCGTGGAGAAAATGTGAGTCTAGCCAAAAGAATGATCAGATGAACAAGACAAAGAGATGAAGGGGAAGCAGCAGGACCTCTGAGCCTCTACAACCTCAGAAGAAAAGATTCCAAAGCCTTTCAAAGTGGGGTCTCCAGGCCAGTTGTATGGAGCTTATTTGGGGAAACTGTTAAACAATCTATTCTAGGGCTCTACCTTGCAATTTCAAAATCAGACTCTTTGGGGGGTGGGTCTCCAAAACCCACTTTAAAAAAAAAAAAAGTTTCACTATGGTGAGTGCTGTGAAGTGTGTAAACTTGGCGATTCACAGACCTGTACCCCTGGGGCTAATAATACATTATATGTTAATAAAAAATTAAAAAAAAAAAACCCACATTATCTTCTGGAAATCACTGAAATAGAGGGTAAATCTAGTCCTGATTTAAAAAAGCAATCTTCCAAATCTTCTCTGAAGTGTTTCACATTGTAAGATGTGCCCTATTAGTGGATCATTCTATCAATGTGTAAGTTTTTTCACTTTGTAATGACAAAGAATGCATAGCACAGTACCAAAAATAAAATCATATACTGGCATAAGGAGAGTATTGTTTCATAAATATGGGTGCAGTCACGTGTGCATCTCCACGGCTACTCATATGTAGCGGTAGTGACACTGAACGCATTTCTTAGGGGAGCGTCAGGGTCAAAGAAATAGGAAAGACATCCTGTTACCAAACAATAAGGAACGTTCAGTCAGTAGCTGGCATTCAGTTCTTGACCTCGGGAAGAAGAGATGAGCATTTGTGGTGGTGATTTCCTGCTGTGTGCTATATAGGCCTGACATGAAAAATTAGAAAGTATGCTATTTTCTTACAGCAAATATCAGATATATGACCTGACAAGGTTTATCAAATCCACTGCTGCTATTTATTATTTTTGATTCACCTGGCCATGAATAATATACTTGGGGAAAAATGGAGTATATGTATAGTGACTCTAAAGCCCAAGATAGGAAGCTGAAGCATTCGGGAGATAGTTTTCATTTCTTCTTTTAGTTGAAGGTCAGGACATTAAAATAGAAAGGAGAATATGGGAAGTGAAGAACTAACTGTATAAATTATATAGGACAAAATGAAGTTAGTTTTCTGAGTGAAGGATATAAAGCCCAAAATTGGCTTCTGGTAGGGAAAGAAATTTATCACATCACTACAAGAAAAAAAATTATAGGATTATACAAAATGCCAAAGACTTTGACCTGAAAATGTGGACAAGTCAGAAAAAAAGTTGAAAATCAGATACTACACAAATCCTTATTCAAGGTTAATTATGTATTTTATAGGAGAAAGTAATCCAGGGAAAGTGAAGGACTGTACAAATATCCATGGACAGCCACACATCATTAGGAGAACATGGGTGATAGTCATCTTGAACTTAGAGTTGAACACAAGGAGAGAAAGTCAATGTTGTAAATATCATCAATGAGGCCCACTTGTTCAACAGATACTCATTCAGTCTTTTCCCTTATTTAGATAGGAAAGAAAGGGGTATCCTCCCTGAGGAAGTTCTACTTTATGAAAACTTACACATAAAATTATGCTAATTAGAACATGATAAATATCAGAAAATATGCAGATAAGCTACAGTGCAGAAAAAAAACAGAGGAAGGAGAAAAGACTCAGCATGGAAATTAGGGAAAGCAAAAGGTAGCCTGCTTGCTTATGTATTTATTTGGCTGTATATTCTCTATCCAGATTTCGATGAGTATAACAATGATAATCTTATAAAAAGCAGACATCTCAAACAAAAATTTCTCTCAATCAATAGTTTGATTGCCTTCATCTCATAGACTGTGAAAAGAAAAAGACAGTTTTGATGCAAATTAAAGAAATAATTATCACTGATTTTTATGTCATTTTTATAGAAGAGGTAGCTTATTTTAAAGTAAGTCTCACAAGAGGAGTCACACTAAAAATATATATATATATAGATCAATTGGTCTGGAAATGGAATAGTACATCTTGTTTTAGAAACCCAATCCAATGAAGTGATCTACAACTAGTGATATATCCCATTATATTTGTATTTTCATATGTGTATATTATAATAAATGCATATATTTTATTTTTTTTATAATTTTATTATTTTTTATAGTTAAATTTTTTATTTTTTATAAACATATATTTTTATCCCCAGGGGTACAGGTCTGTGAATCACCAGGTTTACACATTTCACAGCACTATAAATATATGACTAAAATGGGAGGTATAGTGAGCAGCTTTTTTTTTTTTTTTAATAAAGAAAAGAGAAATAAATTGAATTTCTGGGGAGTATATTATATCCTGACCTCTTAAACAGAAAACACAGAAGATGCCTTCTCAAAACCTACTGTAAAGCCAGACTACAGAGCAAGATATAGTAGTGAAGGAAGAACACGCATGTTAACACGAGGTTTCAACTAGTCAAAGACTGCTTTTATTTATCTTTGCATTTCCTATATCCATTTATTCCCTTTCCTACCTTGGATACTGTGCATTTACCATTTAAGTGTCAATTGTACAAATGACCAAGAGAATAAAAAAAATGACTGAACATTTCTAAGAAGAGAGCACTTAAAAATTCTAGACTGGCTGGATCAGAATGCATAGGACAGGATCAGGGAACAGCATGACTTTCAGTTTGGCTGGAACACGGGGAGCATGTAGAAGAACATCATGATCAGTCATGGGATCGATGAGAGATTTAACATTTGAAAGGAAGGTTGGCTCTGGTAGGGTGACTGGAAACTTAAAATTGCACTCAGGCTTTGTACATTAGTAATGGGGAGCCATGGAGGATTCCTAAGAAAAAAGTGATGTGATCTAAAAGAACTCTAAGAAAATTAAGTTAGCAATAGGTAATAGGTTGGACGTGGAGAGACTCTGAGCTACAGTGAAGTATTTGGAAATCATTATTGTGGTAGAAAGGACCCCCTGGGAGATGAATGTGAAACAGCTTTGGAGATTACCTCTCACTAGAAAACTCTCTTGAAAGAAATACATCACTAAATGTCTCCCCCATCTTAACACCTTTTCAACTCTTGCAATTTGACTTGAAATGGTGTCTCAAGGATCAATAGTGACCTATCTGCCAAATGCCATGTTCTTTCCTTTTCCTCAATCTTCAACTTTCTTGAGGTATTCTATGTAACTATTTTCTTTCCTTCTCGAAACATCTTTTTCGTGTAGACTTCTTATTTTCCTGGTTCACCCATCTCTCTGATTAATCTTTTCCTGTCTCTTTTGGCCTCCCCCAATCCCCCACTTCACTCTATCCCTACTTGTTTTTCAAGATCTTATTCTTGACGTTTTTTCTTTTCTTTTCATCTCTTTCCCCCTTTTTCTTTCGGCATTTTCATTGTGTGAACTACATCTCTACATGCATGATCTAAGTCCTCATGGGCTTTACCAATACAGCTATCAGCAGCAACTGCTCCTCCAAAGTTCTATTTCACGGTGTTAGCTATGGTTCTAATTGTCCTGAGAATGCAGTTTGTGTAAATAATCATCCATCTGAAACCAAAATCATTTTCTCTAAACATTACCATAATTCTCATAGTCTCAGTCGAAATAAATATCTCATCCCTCTCCTACGTCTTCAGGGAGTTGGCAATTCCTTTTGGCTCTTTGTTCATATTTACTCACATCGAATCCCTTAACCTATATGTATTGTTTCTACACCTGTTTAAGACCTTATTATTTCATATTTTATAGCTAGGCCCTAATTGCTAAATCCAGGTATACTGGTGGGAGATACACAAGATTTTGGAATAAAATATTGTATCTCTATTCCTATTTAGCCACCCATCCATTCATCCTATTCATATTTACCACCAGAGTGATCTTACTAGAGTCTAAATCTGATAATATCATATTCCTTGTACATCCTTCAATTAGTACAAAATCCTTAGCTAACACATAAGAATGTTCACAACGTGGCTACTGTTCTCTATTCTAGCCTAGTCACCCACCATATGTCTTTCCCTCCGCTCATCTCTGTCTTTTGTAATTCCCCTACTCTCCCCCACCCATCCGCCTTGTTTGTCTGCAGCATCCTTCTAAAGGGCTCCAGGGTAAACATATGACCCAGGCCTGGCCATTCGGGAAATAACATCTTCTGGCCACAATGAATTGGTTTCCAAGAAGATAGCTGATTGGAGATGAATTAAGGCAATGTCCCTAGGGGACTTCTATCATAACTTTCAGCAAAGAGGTACATAACCACCCTGGTTGCTTGGCTGGTAGAAAGACAAATGGGGAATACTGGTGGTCATCTTTGCCATGACTTGGGAAAAACACAGAGGACAAGGGAAAAGAGATGAAGGCAGATTCCTAACTATCCTAGGCTTTTGGGTCACATGAACCAATGGAAGTCTTTTTATCCCCCCCCACCTTTTAAGCCAGTTTTTGTCTTCTTTTTGTTGCATCTGAAAGTATGCTACTTATAAGAGTTACTTTAAGGAATATTTGCTAATATAATTTGTTTTATTCATCCCTCTTCTCTGTCACATGCTGCTATTTCTCCACACTTAAGTATCATGCATCTAGCCATAGAGTTAGATAAAAACTGGAGCCTATAAAATACTTCAAAAAAAATTTTTTTTACATCTTTGGGAAAGTCCAAAGTTAATTTTCTACAATAAAGCTCTCCAATGAGATTTAATGAGTAAGGGAGTGGGGATAGGGAAGTCAATATTAATGTGAAGGATCCTCAAATATTTCTTGAATAATCCAAGTTTATAAAAGAAACTCATTCAGGAAAATAGCTCCCCTGCTTTCAAAATTCTCCTTCTCATAGCTGAAGATATAGACTGCACTTAGTCAACTTCACTGACAGCAAGGGAATGCCACAAGATAGAATATTAGAGTACTGGCTAAAAATAAATAGGACTGAAAAGATGGAATTCTTTTTTCTTACCCTTCTTAATCATGGAGTTATTTAGAAACTAAGTATGACAAGTTCTAAGTTGCCTCAGAAGACCCTTAAATCTGGTTCTATTCTACCTAAATCTAATGGGAAATTTGTGAATAAGCATTCTTAAAAGAAAACCAAATCTAAATTTAATTTTTTTGGTGACCAAGAAAGAGACCAGAATTAATATTTATAGTGTGTTACTAAATTCCCCTCCTCTAGTCATCACCTAATATCCAGGTTCCCTTTTTGTTTTACTGGTCCTGGGTCCACCTAAGCTCATTCATACAGACCCTTTCCTGTTCTGAGCTATCCCGGCCTAACCCTAATGCGGTGTAAATAACTTAACCAGACAAACAGAATACCCAGTCAGCTTTGACTAGTTGGAAGTTCATTCATTTTCTGAGAATACATTGATTTTTTTTTTTTTTTTTAATGGTGGCATTGCATTTCCTCAAAAAGGCAAAAATCTATTTTGGCCTTATATATATGTGGTCTCTAAATGGATATTAAGATTCTTCAAGGGAAATGACATAAAGTAGTAGCTCTACTTATTGTGTATTTTATATATGCAATTCCCATTAACACTAGAGAAAAACACATAAAAAATTTATGAAGGAAGGGAGGGGAAAAGGGAAATCTGAAATTCTTCTTAGTAAGGTAGAGAAGGGTCAATTTTGAGCAAGAAAACTTTTGTAACCCAAAGACTAAGAGGTGATGTGTACTGATGTTAAACAGGACAATAAAACGTACCTCTAAAAACTCTTTTTGAAGATAAAGACCCTTGAGGAAATAAAATTTAAGTTGAAAGTCCCACCGAACACCCTGTCTCCTCTTATTGTGTATACTTTAAGTTTTTAAAAGCTATCACCAAAGCAGAGTACTTTAGATTGATAATTTAGACCTTCCAAGAACATGGGGGAAAATTAAGTTAATTGGTTTTTAATTCACCTAGTACAAGTTTTAAAAAGGTAATTTGTCATTTTTGATCTGACATTGCTTATGGGCATGGCAACTATAGAAGAATTATGGCAAGGGATATAGAAAATGATAGAGAGAGGAAATTGGTTTTGAGTCTTCTTAGGTTTTGCATCAACATTCTTTTGTTGTTGTTGTTGTTTGCAAGCTTTATTGCCCTATTCATATCTATGCCTGTCAGCAAATTTCCCTGGGCTACATTCAAAAGGCAGCTGTTCCTCCATAGTCCCCAGTGACTAAAGGATATATTAAAGCCAATTCTGGGCCCGGTGACATGATCTGATTTTTAGAAGAGTTGCAAGCTGTCTCCTTTTAAGATACTCACAATGTATCCAATGCCTTGGACCAGGGCAACCTACATATTTATTTATTTTTAAATGAACTATTACTGTATTCCAACAATACTGTAAAAGTAGTATAATCACTGCTGAAATCTGAAGGTTCCAAGCTTTCAAATAGTAATTCCATTGTTTAAACATCTCTATGGATATAGACTGCCTCTGATTTCTCTTTAAAAGGCTGTAGCAGGTACAAAAGGTGTGGTGCCCTTGCAAGAAGAGGTATGGCTGACCAAGAATTAGAACAGGCACAAGTAACTGACAGAACCTGGTATGTCAAGAGCTATTTTGATTAGGGAACACCATGGGCAAAATCATATTAGCTATAAAGATGTTCTACCACTCTAGATGAGGACTCAGCTCCCACAGTAATGCTTACAGTTCCATAATGAGACTGCTGATGGGGGACAGGAACAACCAGGCTACACAACAAAACTTTGGTTTCCGTGTTAACTGACCTACATGAACATAAAATGTAAATGTGGCCTGTGAATACTTGAGAAAATGAATTGAGAGACATTTTTAGAAAGACAGTGGACAGCGAATTGTGACAAGTGTAAACATGATTTCAAAGCACAAAGTTATTGAAGAACTTTGTTCTCTTCAAGGAAATGGCAGACCTTTTCAATGAAAATAAGCTTTGCTCATAAAGATAGAAGTGATAAAGTACAAATAGGGCACAGTTAGGTTTCTTGGAGAAGACGTTCTAGAGAGAAAGCAGCCAGATTTGGTAATAATTTTGCCCCCAGAAGGAAAGCAGTCAAGAAATACAGAGAGAGTCCCAAATGCCCTCTCTGTATCAAACTAATGTATCTTATCATGGGTTATAATTTATTATTACTACCTGCTTTGGGGTCTGTCTGCTCCATTGGATGGTATGCTTCCCGAGGTCATGACACATAACAGGGACACCATAAATATTTGTTCAGTGAGAGAGGATACACATGCATTCATACATAAGTAGAAAATCACAGCGGTACTACCATCACTTCCAGCTTTCCTGCACATCACAAGCCTTAGTGATATCTACAATTCCCCAGTTTACTCAGTTGAAAGTTCTACCACCTTAATTTTTTTTAAATTATTAGACTAAGTATAATAAAATGCACTTGCTGATTTAAGTAATTATGGTTTCTTATTGAAACATGATGGTGACATTTCTATTTTAACTAACAGAACTGGCCAGTACCAACTGGAAACGACTGAATCAGGTATTTCATTAGTGGCACTTGCTTTTTAAAAATTCCTGTGAAACTATTATAAATAATGATGATACCCATTTTTCCAAGTCAGATGTGTAATTACATGACAAATCGGCAGTACTTATGATTCCTCAATTATTATGATGGATTCTGAGAAGCGTTGTACTAAAGTATAACCCTAAACTTTCCTAGAACCAAGGCTCCCTTAACTGTAATTCTCATGGCAAGAGAGTGTGTGCTCCAAGTTGTGTTTCTCAGAGATAGAAGATGTGGGTAGGTGGCAAATGCTTATAAATGGATGGGTGGGTCTTTTAAGTACACTAAAGATACTGTGAATTATCAAGATTACAGCATTTTCAATCTCTTCTTTACCCACATAATCTAAGTCTTCAAAGACAGAAGAGGATCTGGCTTTGAGATATGGAAGATGTTTAAATAACAGGGTGGGTCTCAGAGCACTTTAGATACATCGTCTATATTTTGTTTTCATAAAATTAAAAAGTCTTCAGTTTGGACATACTACCTGAATTAATATGTCATCTTACCATATGTTAAAACATTCTTTGCTCATTGGCCATATCAATGAGTTTGGAGATACAAACGTGGTAACTGAATCCCGCATGGTAAGTGTCACACCTGAGTGAGTTATGTGCCTTATTTCCACATTAGACATGCTTGCCAATTACACAGACCATAAAGTTAGTTCTTCTATCAGATTGTATGATTGCAGTGATAAATCTGGAAGCATCCGTAACTCACATAAATTTAGCCTGCATCCCATGTAGGTGTAGACAGACACACACTAAAGAGCAACCTGAAAGCATTCACAGATCATTGCCATGTTGACTACAGCATTCAATAACATTCACTGAATGTTTGATATTTTTAGGTACTATGCTAATAAGTACAGTTATCTTCACAACAATCTTATGAGGTATTTAGTATTACTTTTATTCATGTTTTATACATGAGAAGAAATGGAGGGTCAGAAATGTTATAGGACATTCCCAATTTTGCACGGAAAGTAGGAAAGCTGAGCTGATGTTTTTATAGCCCTCTGGCTCTTATTCTGTGCCCCTGGCACATTTTCCTTATACATAGACCCTGAAACGTTACAGAGATGGTTCATATAAATGATCTCCTAAAAAAAAGCCCTACCCAACATCTATAGCTGAGTTATATCATCGCTTAGAAAAAAATAAAATCTGGGGCTCCTGGGTGACTCAGTGGGTTAAATCCTTTGCCTTCGGCTCAGGTCATGATCCCAGAGTCCTGGGATCGAGCCCCACATTGGGCTCTCTGCTCAGCGGGGAGCCTGCTTCCCTTCCTCTCTCTCTGCCTACTTGTGATTTCTGTCAGATAAATAAATAAAATCTTTAAAAAAAAAAAGAAAAAAGAAAAAAGAAAATCCATATCCTTACCTACTAATGTACCCATGTCCTTCTACAGACCATGTAATGTGTGTACTAGGAATCCCATAAAAACCAGAGACATGCTGAACACCAAGCAAGGTTCAATGAAGGCTTAATTGTTGAAAGAAAGTTCATTTGCCTGAATGTAGGCTTGACCACCCAGTGAAATCGAAATATGAGATTAAGAAATGGAACTAGTAAATACTATTTAAAAAAAAAAAAAAGATTAAATAATAAGTGCTCCCCCACCAAATAAAGCAATGTCATCAGTCTTTCCTCCTTCAATTTTAACAGTGCTGTGCCATTATTTCCATGAGTTTAAAACTAAAGAGTCTACTGGCCTGTTGTGCTAGTATGTGTTATTACTAGGACTACCCCAAGATCTTAGGGTCACCATTAATATGCTTCAAAGATATGAGGGGCCCTGGACAAGCAGGAAGCTGTTCTGCTTAATGGTCTGAAATCACGAATCTTTTAATTGGGAAATAGGTCTCTGCTAGTGATAGGTCTCTGCTAGTGAGAGAAACTAAATTAAAGTCTCCCTCTTAATAATAAGAACAACAAAAATAGTACAAATGGTTGTCAAGGGGAATATTTGTATAATTGAGAGACCAAACTGCATGCAAGAACTTCAGATGCACTTGTTACTTAGATACATATAAATAAACTGTAAATACAGGCAAACATTGTTCCTTAAAATGATATTGTGAAATTATAATTGTTATATTTTCACTAAAGAAGGTTTTTTCTGGGTGATTTGACTTCAAATAACTATATATATTGAGGAATTTAAGTACTTTTTTTCTACAATGCCTTAAGCTTTATAATTCAAAATTTTCACTAATGTTGCTTCTTAACTCTAATTAATGAGATTTAAAAATGATCAGAACAACCAACAAAAATGAATTCAAAGTAGTTTTGGGGAGGGCAGATGAAATTGCTTAATGGACTAAAGAACATCAATTGCTTAATTATACAGAATACATTGGGCTGAAACAATATCACTCAGTTTCTATCAAATCTTCCATCAGCAGAGACAGAAGTTTTTGGCTGCTTAGATAAATGCTCTTCCCAGTTTGGGTAGAACTACAGGATATTTATATATGGGCAACTTGATGTGAATTGAATGCATGATAAACAGCGTGACAATATTTCAAGTGACCCCAATATCATAGGACAAAATATGCCGAAACATCCCATAACTAATTAATGAAGAATGTGTATGTGCATCATTTGTGGGCCTTAAAACGTTTAGGATGTCAGTCTGAACAGTTCATGCCATGGACAGTGGCTGCTTATTTGTGCCACAGCAGTGACTGATTATTTCTTTTTAGAATAGAAAATATTAAGCACACTTTCAAACATTAAATCTGAAACTGTAAACTTACACCTAGGTAATATATAATACTCCTATCTCTAGATATCTATAGATACTTTGCCACATTTTTAAGTAATGACTAATTATAAAAATTTTTTAATCAATTATCTTTAAGGAATTGTTATTCATTCTGACCTTAGTCTTCAGAATAACAGAGATGGACTATCAAGAAAAATTTCTACATTGTCCACCCACCAATATAAAGCCGTTCATCCAGGCTTAATTTGACAGCATGCAGTTAAATGGAGGATTTGCAACATTGTAAAAAAAGAAAAATGGAAAAACGAAAGGGTAGTCTGTGTAATTATATTCTGTAACTTACAATGTTCCTGTGATTTTCCCATATATAGTAACCAGACGACACGTAATGGGATAATATATTTTTTAAAAACTGAGAGAGGAAAAATTAGACAAGAAACATTAGAAACTAGAAACATTAGACATGTCCCTTGAGTTAATCTCAGATAGGTCTAAGGGACCACACTGATATTTATTCCACTACTGTTCAATAGAACGTTCTGTGATGAAAGAAATCCTCTAGATTTCTAGAGAAGCCACTAGCCACTGGAACTGTGGCCAGTGCAACTAAGAAACTAAAATTTTAAGTTTATGTAGTTTTACATAGCCTCATGTAGCTAGTGGCTTCTGTACTGGACAGTATAGTTCTATATGTCTCTTTGTTACCGTCCTTGACCATGACACTCTCATGTCTGAAATACAAAATATGAGAACTCTATCACTATTATCAGGCTTTGTTGCAGAAACAAAAAACTCAATACTATGGGTGAGTAAAGATTATTTTTTGTTGTGTTCTGTGCTATTTTCACTCTATGCTTCAGGCTTAGGGGGCAGTCCCAGGACAGAAGGGAAGAAAAGTGAGACTGCTGACTGCAATCTGGCTTTTAAGTTTCCGTTTAAAAGGAATTCATGTCATTTCCACCTGCATCATTGGCCAAAACTAGCAACGGCCTCTCCCGATTTCAATAGGATGGAGCCTGGTCTCACATGCCAGAGCCAGTATCAATGGGTCCAGGCAATAGAATCCTCCTCCAGGGAGCAGTAGCAAAAATCTTCAACAATGTTATAATCTACCACAAGAATAAAATTTTTATTTCAGTCGGTGAACGTATACAAGTTATAGGACATTTTTGTTTCCACCATTTGTCAGGCAGTCAGGATATAAAGTGCCCTAGATCTTGGAAAGGGCTCTTCTCCAGTCACCTTCCAATAACAATAGAAACAACAACAACAATTACAGTAAAAATGGCAGCAACACCACCACCACTTCCTGAGTCCCTCTCCGTGCTGGTGGGCACTGTCACATGTGCTTTACATACATGATTTCACCTTATTCTCTCACCAGTTCCAGGATGCTGGTGTCATTTCCATCAGCTCCCTTATGATACAGGAGGCTCAGGCTCAAAGCCAAAGAGCTAAGAAACTGCATCACTCAATTACATCACAAATGCCTCTGACAGAACTGACTTGACATCGTGTTCTTGGGCTATCCCTATTCCTGGTATGAAAGTTAATCTTTATTAACTGTAATGTCAGTATTCAGAGGCAGCTCCAATTCAAAATTTACCTGGAAACTCCCTACCTTGCACTCCTCATCCACTCTACCTCTTTACACATCCAAGATTCTAACCAGCTACCAGTATAACCATCACTCCTACGTACCCCTGGTAAGAAAATACTAAATTAATCTTCCTATCACCTTCCTTAGAAAATGCATATTTCTAGGACCTATTTAATACCTTTCATTAGCTGCTCAATCCAGAATATGGGCTGTTTCACATACATAGAGCCATGTATATGGTACCTAACATTTGAAAATTGGAGGTGCCCTCCAGTCTAGATGTTCTGGAAAAATGGTGAAGGGATGACCCCAAGGCCTTGTAACAGAAGGGACAGACAAGAGTTCAGGTCAAAATCACCCTTCATAAGGCTTGCAAATAACTGAACTAAGATTCTGAGAAAATGAGAGCATCAGAAAATTCACCAAGTTAGGCAACTTAAACAATGAGCAAGCGGAGAAAGAGCCATCAGAGGGAAGGAGCCAGCAATGCTGATGCTCTGTCTACATGACGAGTTAGAAAGCAGAATAGGGAAATGAGGCAGTAAAAATACTACATTAATTATTGAGCCCATCAGACAATGTGCTAAAAACAACTGCTTACCACAGCTCTTGGATATGGGCCTTATTTATCTTCATTTTACAAATGAGGAAACCAAGGCCACGAGAGAATAAATTCATTACCCCCATCACAAAGTGGAAGTGATGCAATTCCAACCCAGTTCTGTCTGACTTTGAGGAGAGGTTCTTAACTTCTAATGTCAGTATAATCTTTAGAAAGAAAAAAAAAATAATGCCAAGTTAGGCATGCCTAAAATCACGACAGAAGGGTGGTCAGCTGACTGGATGCTAAGAAATTGTTTCTTAGGGCAAACTTACCCTCTCAGATGTTGGAATTGAACGGAAAGATGAATAGATTCCCTGCATTTTCAACTTTCCCTCCATAAATGCAGGTGATGGAGCTCTGACTGCAGTATGATTTCTGTGTTATTTCATTAATCAGTGACTCAGCCAAACCTTAGAGCAGTCTAAGAAGTGGAAACCAATGAACTACAGCCTCTACCAGCAATAAAGGCTCAAAACCAGAGAAATGGTGTAAGTAAGAACCTATAATCTTAGATTGGATTTTCTATTACAGCACACAAAAAAGTCAACTCCAAGTGTCAATGAAATATACCTACACTGTGTAGGTAGGTCAGGGGCAGTGTGCTTTAATTAGTTGGATGTCAGCTAGGTATCTGGTACAGCACTGAAACCTTACCATATTTTAAAACAAATAAATGAGCAATTCCTGGTAGCACCAACAGTCAAAACTAAGAAGGGAAGACTAAGAATTAGAGAGGGCAGTCTAATTAATTGGTGATGGCCTGGAGACATGGAAGTTAATTAACTTGGAAGAAAGGCAAAAGGCAGAGACTGAAAGGGGAACAGAGGGGACTTTAGATAAAACAGACTCTTTGGCCCTGACCTCTCATTCCTTTATTGTAAGGTCCTGTGGGCTTATGATAGGGGTAAAATCAAACTCATGCTATCATCTTAAACTGTGTATAGCAAGTGGAAAAGTGACAGTTTCAAAACCCAGGTATACCTGGGTGGCTGTTTGGCTCAGGTCGTTATCTCAGGATCCTGAGATTGAGTTCCAAGTCTAGCCCCATGCTCAGCAGGGAGTCTGCTTGAGATCCTTTCCCACCGCCCTCACCCTTCCCCTTTGCCCCTACTCTCTCTCTCTCTTCCATTCTCTTTCAAATAAATAAATAAATTTTTTTAAAGTTTCAAAGTTCTCCATGAAAAGTAGATAATCCATAGCTTAAGCACGAAGAAAACATGATAGGGTATAAGGAATTCCCCTGTCTTCCTAATAACCAGAATCACTATCTGAATGATTATTCATTGTTCCCTAATCTCTCCTCAGAAAAAATAAACAAATGCAGATAACTTATTCTAGATATAGAAAGATACTTTTCTTAAACAAATAAAAAAAATATAGAAAATTGAATCAATGGCTGAGAAAATGCACATTTCTCCACTCTAGGCCCCAAATCAGAAAATGATAGTTATGAAATTAAATAAATAAAGAATACAGCTATGCCAGTTCTAGAAAGCAGAAAGTATGTCACAGGCTGACTAGAACATGAGAAATTATTTTAAAGTAGACGGAAATGGAATACCAGAGAAAGAAGAGAGGAGGAAATATTACCATCCAGGAGAAGGACCAAGAGAAAATCATCTTTGGTGTAGGAGCAATTCCAGGGCTTTTCTAACATCAGGGTAAAACTTATTGAGGAATTAAGAGAGGACCACCAGGTTAGTTAATTTCACAACTCCATCAAACTGATTCAAATCAAGTTTGCTTAAAATGAGCATCAGGGGGGACCGACATGTGCCCTAAGGAGAAAACCCTAAGTAATCCTCTTAAATAGATCAATGACAATTCTCAGAAAGAAAAAAAAAGAAAGCCGGGGGCATCAAGCTCCCTGCTTGTAGACTCTATTATAAAGTTACAGTAATTAGAACTACATGGTACTACCATAAAAGTAGGCACATAGATTATCAGAACAGAATAGAAAGCCCAGAAATAAACCCACAAATATAAGGCCAATTAATTTAAAACAAAGGAAACAGAGAGGGTAAGCTCCTTCACACTGATCTTGGCAATAATTTTTTGAGTCTGAAACCAAAAGCGAAAGCAACAAAAGCAAAAATAAACAAGGGGGAGTACTTTAAATTAAAAACTGAGGGTTGCTGGGGGGAGGGGGTTTGGGAGAAGGGGGTGGGATTATGGACATTGGGGAGGGTATGTGCTTTGGTGAGTGCTGTGAAGTGTGTAAACTTGGTGATTCACAGACCTGTACCCCTGGGGATAAAAATATATGTTTATAAAAAATAAAAAATTAATTAATAAAAAAAAAAGCTTTGCACAACAAAATGAAAGGGCAACCTAATGAATGGGAGAAAATATCTGCAAATTATATATCTGATAAGGAGCAACTATTCAAAATACATAATGAACTCATATAACTCAACAACAACAACAAAAAGAACCAGCCTAATTAAAAAATGGGCAGAAGATCTGAATAGACATTTTCCCAAAGACACAGAGATGGCCAACAGATACAGGAAAAGACGCTCAACATCATTAATCATTAGGGACAGCCTAATCAAAACCACAATGAGATATCAATTCCCACCTGTCAGACTGACTACTATCAAAAAGATAAGAAAAAACAAGTGTTGGCCAGGATGTGGAGAAAAGAGAACATTTGTGCCCTGTTGGTGGGAATGTAAATTGGTGTAGCCACTATGGGAAAACACTGTGCCCATTCCTCAAAAAATTAGAAATAGAACTATCATATGATCCAGCAAATCCACTTGTGGGTATTTATCTAAAGTAAATAAAAAGTCTAATTCAAAAAGATACACATCCCCTTGTTCAATGAACCACTATTTACAATAGCTAAGATATGGAAACAACCTATGTGTCCATCGATGGATACACACACACACACACCCATTACAATTTATTTCTGACATGGGTGTCACAGATATGATTGTGAGGCAGGCTCTTTAAAACAGGTCTTGATAATTTATGTCCCCCAGGAAGCAGGAAAGATTTAATCTCCAGGAAATCAGCAATACTCACAATCCTCTGGTCATATGGCCTGTCCCTCTCCCAATCAGAACCACTATTCTCTGAGAAATCAACAGAGCTCTAATAATACACATTAAACAGAAATCCATTAATGATGAAACATTTCAAGAAAAAACACCAACTTTTACTCACTGATTCTACAAATATTTAAGTACCTACTACATAAGTAATGGGAATTTCTTAAGAGCATAGGAATACAGTAGGGAAGAAAACAAAGTACTGTCCTCATGGAATATATGTTCTGGGGGAGAGAATAAAAATATCCAAATAAACATATAAATGCAATACAGTATGAGTTCCAAGAGAATTAAAGTAGGGTAGAGAAACAGGAAGTAATAACTGACCAATAATAAAGTTAATTTCACAAACGATAGAAGAAATAATAAAGATAAAAGTAGACACTAAAAAGCTTCCAATCAGAATGACAGAGTAACTCCTGCAACCCTTTGCTCCAAAAACATGCCAGTGATGAGTAATAGATAAAAACAAGAAATCAGTAAGCCATTTCCAGAACCCAAAGGGAGGCAAATATCTCCAGGAACATGAGGCCTCACAGGTCAATAATGAAGATGGCTGAAGACACACACCTGCTTGGCTCCAGATGAAGAATGCAGATGGTAGATGGGGAATTCAGCTCCTACAGGATAAGGGTAACCCAACATGCTCATTGAAGGAATGGGCCCAAGATCTCTGCCTGAAGCCTTAAGCTTGGGATTGGGCTACAGACCCTAGAAAGGAGGTTGATGGAAAATGCTGCCTGATGCTTTAACAGCTACTGAAGCAACACACAGACACACATTCACACCTTGCAAATGGGAACAATGGAGTGACTGAGGGGCTCAATAATCAGGTGTAGATTCACCCATATGTTCCTAGTGCAGGAACTCCGAATCAATTATCAGCAGGATTTTGGAATGTGGGATAGGGTAACTATAAAACTGTTAGACAGGGAGTGGGAAATCTAGAGAAGGGGAGACAACAGTAGTGAAAATCAACAAATCAACATGAGTTTTCAAACCCAAATTTTAAAACATTTGAAAAAAAAAAACTATAGCTATAAAGCAGGCCAACAAAATCAACACTCAGAATATGAATTTCTTGGGGTGCCTGGGTGGCTCAGTGGGTTAAAGCCTCTGCCTTCGGCTCAGGTCATGATCCCAGGGTCCTGGGATCGAGCCCCACATATCAGCAGGGAGCCTGCTTCCTCCTCTCTCTGACTGCCTCTCTGCCTACTGTGATATCTGTCTGTCAAATAAGTAAATAAAATCATTTAAAAAAGAGAATATGAATTTCTTTCAGATTAATTGAGTTTTATATTGCATCATTACAAAGACTTTAAAGTAACATTTATCATACTCAAAGAACTAATGATACTCATCATGAAAATGATGTTGATGATGATTATTATGATGGTGGTAGTGGATGATGATGTCACCAGCAATAATTAGCTAACAGTAATTGAAAATGTACTATGTGCTAGGCATTGTTCTAAACATTTTATGTAAAGTAACTCTTAAATTCCATAACTCAAAATAACTTATGTATTAATATTAGCCTAATTCTACTGACGGGGAAACGGAGGCATGATCTAGTTAAGTAACTAATTTGCCTGTTATGTGAAGAGCTGGAATTCAAACCAAGCAGGCTGCCTCCAGAACCTATGAATTTAACTAAACCAGTTTTCCTGAAGGAATAAAAAGCATTGAAATCCCTTTTAAAAGAACAAGAGATTATGAAACACAATGAAGCAGAAATGAAACAAGAATTTTTGGATATAAAGAATTACCAAAGTGAAATATTAAGAAATGAACACATAGTGATTCAAATAAAAATTAATTACATGTGATAAATTCTGGACCACACAAAGTAAATTAGAGAGTTGGAAAATGAAAACTGCTGGGGAATTCATTCAGCATACAGCACAGAGACAAGAATGCAGACAAGAGATCATTAAAAATAATATGAAAGAGCAATTATGTCTTATGAAGGATATATTGAGAGGTTCCAATGATTGGTTATTAGGTGTTCCTGAGGGAGATAAAAGGGATGTTAGAGAGATAAAATGTGAAAAAATATATATATACTGGCTGACAGTCATAAGAACTGAAGGAAGATATGAGTTCTCAGAAATACAAGGTGGGCTTATCAGTGTGAAATCGTGAAACATTAACAAAAAGTGACAATCTGAAAGGTTTGACAAAGAAGAGAAAAATGATGTGAAGAAGAAAGAAAAAAAAAAGACAACTAGACTGATAGCAGATTTCTCTTTGGCAACATATGCTTTTGCTGTTATAAACTACAACAAAAAGGCAAAATGAAGACATTTCCTGATATACACAGACTAAGATTCTTACTAAAAAGAAAAAAAAAAGAATTAATAAAGTGTCATTTCAGCACATAGAAAAAGAAAAGGGAAAAGTGATATAGAAATAGATGTAGCTTAAAACTTAAAAAGAATTAGAATTTACTGAGTCTTGAAAAACACAAAACAAAAAAAAAAAACAAAAACCCCCAACCTTTTGTGTGATTCTTCTTCAAAGATAAAACTAGAATAAAATTTATACCTTCTAAAGCATCAAAGAGGGGAAAAGGTAAATATAGAAAATGTTACCAGTTTCATTCAGATCAAAAACAAAAGAAAAGTAAAGAGTGATAAACAAATATCACACCCAACAATGGCAGAAGTCCCAATATATTTTTAATCACAATACATACAGATGGACTCAACATACCTATTAAAGAAATATTTAAAAACAAAAATAAAAACTGCTGCTTATAAAAACCTCACCTAAGGCAACACAGAGGAGTGAAATTAAATTGGTAAGAAAAAATACAGCAGACAACAATGAACCACAAAAAAACCACTGTGGCATTTGTATATCAAACTAAATTGCACTGCGGGCACCTAGGTGGCTTAGTTGGTTAAGTGTTCGACTCTTAGCTTCAGCTCAGGTCATGATCTCAGGATCCTGGGACTGAGCCCTGTGTTAGGCTCTGTGCTCAGTGGGGAGTTTGCCTCTCCCTCTCCCTCCCCCTACTCATACTTGCTGTCTCTCCCTCTCTCTCAAATAAATAAATCTTTAAAAAACAAAACCAAAGGGGTGCCTGGGTGGCTCAGTCACCGAAGTGTCCGACCCTCTATTTCAGCTCAGGACATGATCTCAGGGTAGTGAGATGGAGCCCAGATTGGGCTATGCATTGGGCATGGAGCCTGCTTAAGATTCTCTTTCTCTCTCTCTCTCTCCCTCTCCCCCTACCTTCTCCCCTTCCCCCCAACTCACATGCACTCTTTCCCTTTCTCTCTCTCAAAAAAAAAAAAAAGGAAAATAAAATATAAACACATACACGCACACACACACACGTGCGCGCACACACACACACACGTCACAAAGAAGATACAACATTAATAACCTTATATGCACCTAGCAACAAAAAGTCAAAATACTAAAAGCAAAATTTTTAGAGCTACAGTAAGAAACCCACCCATTCACAATCTTATCAAATGTTTTAACATACCTCTGTCATAAATAAATAGATGGATCAAATAAAAATATAGAAAGGATTCTAACAAAAGTAGTAAGCTAAATCTATTACATATACAAATCCTTAATTCTACAGACAGAAATAATATGTGCATATACTTTAAATATGCATGAAATATTTTAAAAAGCAACCTTTAAAGATCACCAAAATGGAAAATAATTTGGCAGACATTTACTTCACAGCATATAAATATATAATCTTGAAGAAATAAACAATAATGTGAGAAGCAAAATTTTACAGTGTTATTAGAAAATATAAAGGACTATCATTATGAACTCAGAGTCAAATTTTTAAAATCATCTATTAAATAATTGAAGCCATAATTGAAATTGAATACTGTGTCCCAATATGTTATATAGACACAAAATATATAGTTTTTCAAAAGGTGCAAAAGAAAGACAAACAGCCCATATACATAAAAATGTGGTTTCACTGGTAATCAGTAAAATATAAGATAAAGCAATAATCAGGTACCATTACCAGCCATCTGATTTCCTGGAAGGAAAAAGTCTGCAAACATCATTATTGTATAAAAATATAAATCAAGAGAATGGTAGAAATAAATACCAAACAACCACTTTGGACAGCAATTTGATAATAAGTTGGATTGTGCCTAGAGCTTAGCTTTGATCCAAGAACTCCACTCCTAGATATTGAAGAAATTATCTCACATGTGTACCGGGAGATATATGCAAGGATGCTCAGTACAGAAAATGTTTTAAAATTAAGAAACTGGAAGGAACCTAAATGTTTATGAATAAAAACTGGAATAACAAATTATTGCATAGCTACAATTAAAGACACTTGCCAAAACTAATTAAAGAAAAAATACAGAGGACAAACTGAAGAGCATAAGAGACCTACATTTTTGTGTATGTCCAATACTTTCTGTTATGGGCTAAACTGTATTCCCTCAAAATTGATATGATGAAATCCCAACCTGCAGTACCTCAGAATATAACTGCATTTGAATCTCCGTGATGGCCAATGATTTTTCAGGTTTCTGTTAGCCCAAAGGGTAATGATTTTTCAGGTGTCTGTTAGCCATCTGTATGTCTTCTTTGGAGAAGTGTCTGTTCATGATTTCTGCCCATTTTTTGACACGATTATCTGTTTGTGTATGTTGAGTTTGAGTTCTTTCTAGATCTTGGATATCAGCCCTTTATCTGTACTGTCTTTTGTGAAAATCTTCTCCCATTCTGTGGGTTGCCTCTTTGTTTATCTTTTTCCTATGCTGTGCAGAAGCTTTTGATCTTGATGAAGTCCCAAAAGTTTATTTTTGCTTTTGTTTCCTTTGCCTTTGGAGACATATCTTGAAAGAAGTTGCTGTGGTCGATGTTGAAGAGATTACTGCATATGTTCTCCTCTAGTATTTTGATTCCTGCCTCACATTGAGGTCTTTTATCCATTTCGAGTTTATCTTTGTGTATGGTGCAAGAGAATGGTCAAGTTTCATTCTTCTACACCTAGCTGTCCAATTTTCCAAGCAGCATTTATTGAAGAGACTTTTTTCCACTGTATAATTTTTCCTGCTTTGTCGAAGATTATTTAACCATAGAGTTGAGGGTCCATATCTGGGCTCTCTACTCTGTTCCACTGGTCTATGTGTCTGTTTTTATGCCAATACCATTCTGTCTTGGTGATCATAGTCAAGTTTGAAATCAGGCAACGTGATGCCCCCAGTTTCGTTTTTCTGTTTCAACATTTCCTTAGCAATGCGGGGTCTCTTCTGGTTCCATACGAATTTGAAAAATGCCAATGGAATTTTGATCTGGATGGCAATGAAAGTATAGATTGCTCCAGGCAGTATAGACATTTTAACAATGTTTATTGTTCGACCCATGAGCATGGAATGGTCTTCCATCTTTTTGTGTCTTCTTCAGTTTTTTCATGAGTGTTCTGTAGTTTCTTCAAGTACAGATGCTTCACCTCTTTAGTTAGGTTTATTTCCAGGTATTTTATGGTTCTTGGTGCAATAGTAAGTGGAATGGATTCTCTCATTTCCCTTTCTATATTTTCATTGTTAGTGTATAAAAAAAAGCAACTGATTTCTGTACATTGATTTTGTATCCTGCCACATTACTGAATTGCTGTATGAGCTCTAGTAGTTTGCAGGTGGAGTCTTTTGGGTTTTCCATATGAAGTATCATGTCATCTGCAAAGAGAGACAGTTTGACTTCTTTGCCCATCTGAATACATTTTATTTCTTTTTGTTGTCTGATTGCTGCTGCTAGGACTTCTAGTACTATGCTGAACAAGAGTGGCAAGAGTGGGCATCCTTGTCGTGTTCCTGATCTCAAAGGGAAGGCTGTCAGCTTTTCCCCATTGACGATGATATTTGCTGTGGGGTTTTTATGGACACATTTTATAAAGTTGAGGAATATTCACTCTATTCCTATACTTTGAAACATTTTAATCAGGAACAAATGCTGTATCTTGTCAAATGTTTTTCAACATCAATTGAGAGGATCATATGGTTTTTTCTCTCTTCTCTTATTGATTTGTTCTATCACAGAGTTTGATTTGTGAATGTTGAACTACCAATGCATCCCATGGATAAATCCCATCTATTCATGGTGGATAATCTTTTTAATATACTGTTGGATCCTATTAGATAGGATCTTTTTTTTTTTTTAAGGATTTTATTTATTTATTTATTTGAAGATGGAGATTATAAGTAGGCAGAGAGGCAAGCAGAGAGAAAGGGGGAAGCAGACTCCCTCCTAAGCAGAGAGCCCGATGTGGGGCTCGATCCCAGGACCCCGGGACCATGACCTGAGCTGAAGGCAGAGGCTTTAACCCACTGAGCCCCCCAGACACCCCAGATAGGATCTTGTTGATAATCTTGGCATCCATATTCATCAGGGATATTGGTTTGAAATTCTCTTTTTTGGTGGAGTCTTTGCCTGGTTTGGGGATGGAGGTAATACTGGCTAAATCAAAACCACATTCAGATACCACCTTACTTCAGATAGAATGGCCAAAATTAACAAGACAGTAAACAACAGGTGTTGGAGAGGATGTGGAGAAAGGGGAACCCTCTTACACTGTTGGTGGGAATGCAAGTTGGTGCAGCCACTTTGGGAAACAGTGTGGAGATTCCTTAAAACATTAAAAATAGAGCTTCCCTATGACCCTGCAATTGCACTATTGGGTATTTACCCTAAAGATACTGATGTAGTGAAAAGAAGGGCCATCTGTACCCCAATGTTCATAGCAGTAATGGCCAAGGTTGCCAAATTGTGGAAAGAACCAAGATGCCCTTCAATGGCTGAATGGATAAAGAAGATATGGTCCATATATACAATGGAGTATTATGCCTCCATCAGAAAGGATGCCAACTTTTGTATCAACATGGATGGGACTGGAAGAGATTATGCTGAGTGAAATAAGTCAAGCAGAGAGAGACAGGTATCATATGGTTCACTTACTTATGGAGCATAAGGAATAACACGGAGGACATTGGGAGATGGAGTGGAGAAGTGAGTTGAGGGATATTGGAGGGGGAGACAAATCATGAGAGACTGTGGACTCTGAGAAACAAACAGGGTTTTGGAGGGGAGGGGGGTAGGGGCTTGGGTGAGAGTGGTGGTGGGTATTATGGAGGACACATATTGCATGGAGCACTGGGTGTGGTGCATAAAAACAATGAATGCTGGAACACTGAAAAAAAAATTAAAAAATGAAAATATATATATATATATAATTGCATTTGGAGACAGGTCCTATAAAGAATTAAAGTAAAATGAGGTCACTCGGGTGAACCCTAATCCAATATAACTGGTGTCCTTAAAAGAAGAGATTAGGATGTTCACATGCGTGCACTTGAACATGTATACACAGGGAAAACTACGTGAAGGCAAAGGGAGAACACGGCCTCTACAAGCCAAGGAGAGAGAATATAACCAAGCCTATTGATACCTTACTAGCCTCCAGAATCTTGATCAAACAAATTTCTGTTGTTTAAGCCACACAAGCTGTGGTATTTTGTTATGGCAACCCAAGAAAACTAATACACACAGGTTAAGACAGTCCCCTTATTAAAATAAGACAGTGTCTTATTATCTGTCACGTCACAACACTAACAAATCCTAATACATCCAGTCATTTTACCTTGGTACACCCTTTTTTTTGAAATGTCTTGAAAGGGCATTTAATTTACTGCAAATACATTTTAATTTCCAAAATTTATACAGTTTGAGAAAAGTACAGAAAAACTTTCTCAGAGGCTCAAGTATTTACATATAAAGAAAATGCTGAAGTGCACATAATTATTTCAAATCTCTCCTTCTCTAAAGAATTGCAACCATGGCTTGACCAACATGTTTGGTAGGATATCATTTATTGATAATTTAAAAGCTAGTGCTTTTTGAAGATTTATTTTGTAAAGACTGTGATGGTGAATGGAATCGAATTCATTTATGGATTTGTTCCAATTTTATTATAATACAAATCTAAGCATTAAAGCTTTACTAGCTCCAACATAAAAACATCCAAATCCAGAAAAAAATAATTCAGCTGCTCACTGTGTCTTAAATAAATTAAAAACAAATTATCACAACAAGTCATTATAATTTCTAAGAACTCTAGGTTGCAAATAGGTAAGAGGGACAAAAACAACTTATCTTCAAAATGGCAACTAGGTATTTAAGAGAAGATGAACATGCACTTTCTAGATATCTGTTAAAAGTCCGAGAGTTTCTGGAGGGAAGGGGAGTGGGAAGATGGGGTAAGTGGGGGATGGGCATTAAGGAGGGCACGTGATGCAATGAACATTGGGTGTTATATACAACTAATAAATCACTGAACTCTACCTCTGAAACTAATAATACACTACATGTTAATTAATTTAATTTAAATAAAGTTAAATTTTATAAAAAGTCTGAGGGACTCGGAAAAATTTAAAAGAAAGGAATTTAGAAATAATCAATTGTTAATGAATGTATATCTAATTAATGTGGTCAGCACTCTTATATAAAGTTTTGCTCACTCCAGCAAAACTGGAAACTATTCTATTCTGTGCTATTCTACGACTATTGTATCATATTATTGGACGTTTTGCTTTTGAGAAAAAAAAAATTATCTTGATGTTGCTCTTAAATAGAACAAAACATTGGTCTTCTCTCTCCCCAGGGTCTTCTTGCTTTGATTGCTTTGTGGTACTCTGATTATTATCAATAAAAAGTACTTTTTCTTAAGATCTTAATTTTATTTTTTTAGTGTTTCAAGATTCATTGTTTATGCACCACATCCAGTGCTCCATGCAATCCATGCCTCCTTAATACCCACCACCAGGCTCAACCTCCCCTCCACTTTAAAATAGAAGATTTGGAAGAACATGGCTATAGCACATGATTATCCAATTTCACCAATAAATTAATAAAAGGGCACAGGATTAAATGTTTTCATCTAGCCTACAAATGTGAGATGAAACCAAAATCCCAGATATTCAGTAGTATTATAACATACCAATATTTTGAAAAACTAAAGTCATCATAGTTTATTCATCATTCACTGCTATATACACTCACCTCCAACTTTCAGTTCACTTTTACAAAGATCTATCACACCATTAAAAAAAAATAATATAAACCTGAAAATTGTTATTGAGAAGGATTTTTATCAATGAGAAAAATTCTATACTTGACTTTTTAATGTACATTTGATTCAGTGACAGCCATCTTGAGCCATAAGAGAACTATCATATTCAGCTATTTTTTGGTTTTTTTACTCTCTTACCTTTAACTTCTACTAAATGAGAGAATCCTTACTTAGTTCAATAGGTCATCAGAGGAATGACTAGAAGCTTAAGGTACTTTTTTACTTTTTTAGATGTTGTACAGTATCAGATCAAACACAGATCTAGAAAGAATACAGGAGTTTGTCAAAGACAATAAATTCCAGCATTTTGTCAAATAGGAAGCTATCAGATACAGCACACTGAAAAGTTAGAAGGCTAAATATTTTCACTAGGGCTATAAAAGCAAATAGATTCATGAAAGGGAGTCTATTAAACTGATTGTCTTCTTGAATTAAAAATAAGGAATGAGAACTATAAACCATAGCTCTATAGTTAAACAGCCTTGGATCGCAGGTAAGGTACTGATGGCATCACACAATCTTTGACAAATGCCAAGTTCTTTGACAGACTTCTCTATTAGTTTAGTAAGATATGGCGTGGCTCATCAATAATAAAAATAATCACAAGGCGGACTTCTGGAGAAGAGTATCAAAACTAAATCTAAGATCAATTCAGTCATTCTCAAACTTTGTGTCACATCAAACCAGCATACTACACAATCATTGTGCCTACAATGAAAATAGGACCCAAGACATTTTCTATACCTTATAAATAATTAAAAGATAAAAACCCCCCTTCTGTACCAAAGACAAGCTATGGGAAATGAACAGAACTGAGCAGGCAATCGACTGATAACAGACCAAAAAGAGTCTGGGTATGTGAACAGCTCCAACTGAATTCACCACTCTTTTTGCAAGCTGGGCAAGTTAGAAGCTTTATTTTAATGAGCCATGGAGAAGGACTGATTGATTATAGTGGATGTTGCTTTATGGTTTACTGTTCACAAATCACTGATCTCCTTATTGTATTGTCTATATATAGTAATCTGTTTTCTCCTTCTTGCTTTTTGGGGGAAAGAACAAAGGGGACAGGTTGGGGAGAATTTTACATCTTCAAAATTATCCTCACATATCAAAACTGACAGGCCCTTGAAGTTTAAAAGCATCTTTCACAATTCCAATTTAGTAAAAGCAAAAAAAAAGAGATTTACACCAAACAGATGACACATATAAATTGACCTTGAATCCTGGTGGCCTGTTAATTATAAGTTTCTTATATCTCAAGCTTATTTTTCTGGCAATACCAATAGAACACATAAGCTAGTTACTGACTGTAAAATAAACAAGTGTATGACATTTATTAAAGATTTAAAAAATACAAACTACAAAGAAATATTGTTTAAAATAATCTTCGCAAAAAGCATGGAAGTCTTCTCTTGTTCTTCTCTGAAATTTACTTGACATTAGCATTAAATAAATTGTGAGATATTTATTAGGCAACAAAAGAAAGTGTACTGAAAATAAACAGAAAAGTGTTTTTAAAACAAATAATATCACAGAATTGATAATACTATTGTCAGCATATTAAAATACTTGTTGGATTAAAGTTCTACAAAAAGGAACTACAAAGATAACCAATAATTCAAATTAACAGATCCAACATGGCTAAGATTTTTAGGTAAAATATTCACCTACAAAATGTCAGGGGTGGGGGCTGGCAGGAGCCATACATAACATTTCTGAACTAAGTTCCAATGTTCTTAACACTTTACTTGGCTCCTCATTTTTCACTGCCAATTACAGATGTTTGTGTCCATTAAAGGCACATCTGTAGTACGGTTTATTTTTACATTTCTTCTAAAATTTTATTAACCCTTAAATCAATTGATTAGATTCATTTCACAAGAAGAGTATACACTTTCTAATTCAAAAATACATTTTTTTTTCTAATTTAAAAGCACTATAGCACCTGGAGAAAATATTACATATCACATGGAAATTAAGCAAAGTCTAAAGATAATACTGTTCTGTATAATAATTCCACTGAAATTTGTGAAATAAGTAAAAACTATGAGTGGCAATTCAATTATCTGTCTTCTTCCTCTCCAAAGAATCTGTTCTCAAGCCCAAAGTTCCAAACTTTGTCTCTAAAATATCTGAGGTTTAAAAAAAAGAAAAATGTGGTATGCCTGGGTGGGTCAGTCTGTTAAGCATCTGCCTTTGGCTCAGGTCATGATCCCAGGGTCCTGGTATCTAAGCCCACATCCGGCTCCTTGATCTGCAGGGAGCCTGCTTCTCCTTCTGCCTGCAGCTCCCCCTGCCTGTGCTCTACTCTCTCTCTGACAAATAAATGAATAAAACCTTTAAAAAAATAAAAATAAAAATAAATAAATAAAAGTGTAATGGTTAGAAATATTTTTAGAAAATAGAAGTAAACATCTATTTAGAGTATGACCTATATAATAGCACTTCCCATATAGAAGGTGTTTTTCCCCCTGAAATCTATTTTAGGGTCAGGATTAATAATAAAAGGGAAAGCTACAGTCTGAGCAAAAATTTAAAGTTACATTCTACTATAAAACTTACATAATTATAAACCATTTTAAAACAACAGCATCCTAAAATCATAAAGGAACTCTTTGTTGTATTTGTGTGCACAATTAAAGGAAGCGAGAATATTCATTAAAAGAAATATATTATCATTTCTTACTTCCTTAAAACTATTGTTTCATTAATATGCTGATAATCATTTTTTAAATGCATCAAAGCAAAGGAATATCATGTAAAATTGCTTACAACCTATAATCCTGGCCTACCTTTAGTTTTCCTGACTGAGATATGTACGCCTTTACTTTTCTTTTAAGCATCAGAACTCTAGGAAAGATAAGCTTCCATAAACTACTGGATATTAATTAATAAATCCAAGAATGTGCTATCTTTACAGCAAAAACAATACATAAAGGATTTTGAATCACTGTTCCTTTATAGGAAATTGACAGCGCTTTTGATTGGCAAATTTGGAAACAATTCAGCAGAAAAAAATAAAATAAATAATTGCATAAATAGGATTATGAAAAGAAGGTTCATTTACTCTTCCTTTCCTACACAAAAGAATCTTTTAAACAGTTTCTTGGATACTCATTCTATTTTTTTTTTTTCACTTTGAAAAATGTATACATTTTTGGTGTAGAGAACTGGTAAAGAGCTAAAAGATTTTAATCCAGATACCTGGGTTCCAAGCCTAGTTTTAGATTTATCAACTGTGTGACCACTGAACCTATGAAGATAACAATATCTAAATCAAAAGACAATTCAAATGATTATCAAAAGCAATCAACACTAGGCTTAGCATTCAATAAGCTGCCCATGAATGATGTTATTATAGTAACTGCTCCTGCAATTATTCACTATCATCTTCATCCTTACAGATATTTTGGAAATCACATCATGATAAAAATTTTTCACCATCAAGTGATCCTACAATTTTCAAAGTCTGTGACATATCCCATGATTTCCATAAAATGGAGTGCTAGATTCTGAATATATTCAAAGCTAAATGCAAAACATATTTTAAAACACATAAAAAATGTTTGAGGGCTTATTTTTCTGCTCTTAATAAGATATTTCATTATTGAGTTTTAGAAAATCTCTACAGTTTTAAATGAAGGAAAAATGTCTCAAAAATGTGTGTCTATATATACATGTACACCAATATTATGTGTAAATGAGATAGAAAATAGAGCTACATTTCATATGAACTCGCTTTATTTTATTCCACCACTGCCTCTGACCTAGCTCTATTTCAGAGAACAGAAGATATTAAGGTAAAACAGTCACAACTGGCTTAACCACGAGAAAACTTATTTCATATTTTCCCCTTTAAAGTAACCCAAACACCTTATTCCACTGTATGAGATTAAGATACAGATACAATTCCCTATTAATCCATAAGTATACTATTCATATAGCACATTACTTCTTCTTGCTTAAAGTATAGAGCTGTTTGTTCTAAAGCTCAAATGGAAACCACATTCGACTTTAATGAAACCATTAACTACAGCCATTTTGCTTTAATCTCACAGTCTCCCACTCCTTTTCACTCTCTCAGTTCCTTACGTGATCTTTTTTATTTAAATTATTCATTCATTCCTTCTAATTTATGGAAAATTTCAAACATATACAAAAGTAGAGAGTATATTTATAATGTCTAGATATTCAAGGTGTGATGATGAACATCTGAGTACTTTTTGCTATTTTAAACAATGATTCTATGAACTGATTTTTCTGTTCTAAACAGTGATTCTAAAAACATTCTTCAACATATCACCTCTTAGAGGCAAGAGATTTTCTTGGGCAATCTCTTATGAGTAATATTATTGGAAGAGATGATATATGAGTATTCAACTTTGGAGTACATTTTTTTTTCAAGAGAAGTTATACCAATTCATACTACACCAACAATCATAAGACCCTGGTGGTACATACCCCCAACAACACCTGAAGTTTCTAGAATTAAATTTATGCTAAACAAGTAAAAGTGGGATTTTACTGAATTAGCAACCTGCACTTATCTCATTTCTTCATGGTTACTGGAACCATAGAACTTTCTCCTATTAAATATTTGTTCATGTCTTTTGCCCATTTTTTATTGAGATGATGCTTTTTCTTACTGATTTGTAGGAGTTCATTCATTTATTCTTGATATTAATCCTAAGTAGGTTAAAGTTTATGAATAACATATATTTTTTAATCTGTAGTTCATTGCATTATTTTTTAAATGTCTTTTGATGAGAAGTATTTCATTTAAAGGCAGTCAGAACTATTAATGAATAAGAAATTCTAATTTTTTTCTACACAGATTAACCATTTTCTCCTGCCACTTTTACTGAATGTCCTCCACTTCCCTTAATATGCCATGTAAACTGTGTCATACTGTGAAGTTTTTATACATATATTCTATGTATTAAAATAGAATTATAATTAATTCAAATTGAATTGGAATTAATATTACTAAATCTATAGGTTAATTTGGAAAAGACAGCACATTTTTATGATACAAAGTTTTCCTTTTCATAAACATGAGATAGTTTATCATTTTAGTAGAGTTTTACAATATGCATGTGTACATTTTATACTTCTTCTCATAGATATATTCCAAGTATATTGTTGTATTATTTTTGTATATGGAATCTTAAAAACTATGTTTTCTGATTGTTTGTTAATAGGTAGGAATTAATAGCTTTTATATATTGAATTTTATATCCAGACACTTGTTAACTACTTAATGTCATTTCTAATAATTTGTCTACAGATTCTTTTTCTTTTAATAATCATATTTATCTATAAATTATGTCAGTTTTACTTTCTCCTTTCCCACCTTTATACCATAAATTTATTTTTCTTATTTTATTGCACTGGCTAGCATCTCGCGCTAGTATAACGCTGAAAAAAAGTAGTAAAAATGAGTATAGATTTTTATACCTTTTTTTTTTAAATAGTATCTTTCTACTTAAAATGATGTTTTTAAAGGACTTCTTTTGGTAAATATTTTGTTTTAAATCAGGTTTAAAATGCCCTTAATGTGTTAAAAAAATTTTGTAATATGTATTTTTGTAGAAATTAAACAAATATATTTTTTCTGTAACTATATAATAATGTGTTTTCCACTAATCCTTAATTTCATAAATAATATTTACAGATTTTCTAATATTAAACTATGTTTGCAGGTCCCTGGGTGGCTCAGTGGGTTAAAGCCTCTGCCTTCAGCTCAGGTCATGGTATCAGGGTCCATGTCGGGCTCTCTGCTCAGCAGGAAGCCTGCTTCCTCTCTCTCTGCCTGCCTCTCTGCCTACTTGTGATCGCTGTCTGTCTAATAAATAAATAAAATCTTAAAAAAAAACAACACTATGTTTGCAGTTCTGGGACAGAATCAACTTGACCATTATATATTAACTTATTTATAATTAAATATTTTCATTTAAATGAGTGAAATGCCAAAAACACTTTTCTTATACTGCTTTTCTGGACTGAATATCAAAATGCATACATCTAAAGTATAGATTTGCATGTAAAGTGATTCTATCATTAAATTACCTATAAAGAGTTTATTTCAATATTTCTTCAAACCTTGGAGTATGTACACATTTGTCTGTGAATGCATCTGTCTGCTTCTCTATTGATAACCTGTTTCTTATCTATAGATATATTAGCCATAACAAGAGATAGAAAGCAATTCTCTGATCCAGTGGTTTTCATCCAAAGAAGGCAAGCTTAACCAAAAATATGCAATGAGGAGTAAAAGAAATTAATGTTATTTAGGTCAAGAAAATAACAATTTAAGGAAGTTGCTTTAGTTATACAAAAACTAGTATCTTCTGCATATTCAAAAGAAAGTATTCTTCTTCAAGTAACAATCTAGAAGTGATGAAACACCTAAGGCCCAAATGTGTTGAGCTCAATTAAGAGATAAAGATATTAAAAGATACATATCTAGGGGCACCTGACTGGCTCTGGAGGCAGAGCATACAACTCTTGATCTCAGGGTTGTGAGTCCAAGCCACATACTGGGTATAGAAATTACTTAAAAATAACATCTTAAAAGAAGATACATATCTAAAGAAAGACAATATTATTTATCTCACAATATATTAGAGTCACAAAACTTTCACTGGAATTAGGATTTTAGATTGGTATTAAAACAACATATAATTTAGCAGCTTTCTTTATACCAAGAAAAATGTCTGGATGCTCAAATATGTTTGAGACATCATTCATATGTTTTAGAATTACATACTAGAGTCCTTAATATAAAAAGCTAGGATAAACTAATCTATACTTTTCAGATTTTCTTGGCTTAAGAAAGGGCTGTTTGTCAATTGCTATCCACCCTCTATTTTCAACATGGACAGTTACTGTTTAGGAGATATATATGCTCAAGGGAAAATTACACAGCAGCTGAAGTCATGAAGAACTGCCCATCAGTTAAGCACAGAATCCCGCAGGTGATCTGAGAGCCCCAATTCAATTAAAATGAAATGGAACAGCATGTATACAGTAGATCAAGACTTTCCATCACTTTTTTCTTATATACAATCATTGGGGATAATCTGTAATCCTGCTGTGAAAGAAAATAAACACAAAAGCTACATTCACATAGAAGATCATCTATCAAAAATATCAAAAATGCTTTTACATTGCTTATTCCAAAATATTCTATCTCCATTCCTTAAATAAAAGAATGAAAATAGCAATCTCTAAGTATGTATGAGGTCAACCAGTTAGAAGCTGAAAAAGTAAGAGTGAATTCTCACCCTAAATGAGATTCTACTCATGCTTGAAAATAAACATTTGACCATTGGATACTTGCTATTACATGATGATATGCCCTATTCTTCAAAAAATATACATACATATTAGACTTTTTTCCATGTGACAGGTAAAAAAATTATATAATCTAGGAATTAACAAGAAATTTTTAGACCTCTATGAAAAGTCTTAAATCATTTATCTTTTCCTCTGAGCGTTGCTTTATCTTATTCTAGCTTCATTTTTAATGGAGTCTCTGATTATCTATGTCTATTTCTTCAATCAGTTCTTTTATAAAACACAGACTTGTCATTGTTTCAATTTAAATTTATCACTAAATATTTACCCTCTATCAAAATGCATGCCTCCCTAAACTCTGGGCGGGTAAGAACAAGTATTAAATATACTAATTTTACTTAAAACAACAACAACAACAAAAAAAAATGTTTCTAGGTTATCAGTAACTCCTTCATGATGTCTGCAGAATTTCTTCTAATCCTTATGCTCATTGGCTTCAATTGTCTAGTCCAGAATCCATAACACCATAACTGTTGGCTCTCTGCTACTTTGTCCTCATCGTAAAAACAGCCTTCCCAACCAACAAGTATGAAGAATGTATAAATTCAATTATTCACTAGCTTGTTCTGTATCTTTGTAACAAAAATAAATGAAATCAATTATTTACTAACTTAATAGCAACGGCTTTAGCAAGAAGCTCATTGCAATAGTTCTTAAACTTATAATAACAAATGTTTTTATATTAAGAACTCTTTCATATTTGTTTCATGTTTCCCCAGTTGTAAGATTAGATTAAGGCATCACATAGGAAGTTCATGGGAGCCCTCCATTCTTATTAGTTGATAAAATGAAACAGAAAGGATCAAAAAAGGCTCAGGGTCAATATCGCTGAAGAGTAGCAGACTGAGATGACATCTGGTCACAGGAGTTCAGCTAGATAGTTATCAAACCATTCCAAACACCTACAAACCCAATAGGATATTGAAGAAAAGAAGAGCAGCAATTCTAGAAACAGAAAATTGACCACTTTCTGAAAGGTAGGACGTGTGGAGAAGTGAATCCAAAGTGATGGGAAGATAGACCGTGGAGGAAGGGGCTGGCTGCCGGCAAGTGGTGGAGCAATTGAGCACAAAATCTGAACTTTTAGAAGTCTGCTCCACTGAGGGACATTGCTCCAGAAGCTAAGCAGGGGTGGAGCCCTCACAGGGACAGTGTGGTCTCGGGTTCCAGAGGGTCACAGAAGGATCAGGGTATCTGAGTATAGCAGAGCTCAAAGGTATAAGAGCCGGGAAGCCGGCTCCAGAGATGGAGTGGAGGAGTGAGCTCTCAGCTCTGAGTTACCTTAAACTGTGATCTGTGACACAGTTGGGCACTGCTCATTGAACAGGGACCCCACAAGTGGCAGATCTGGGGAGACCCACCTTCTGCTACTGGAAGAGCACAGCAACAGGAATCTGCTGGGTTTAAAGACTCCAAACAGGGTTACGTGCCAGAGACACATTTTTCTCCAACGGCACACTGAGGAGTGGGGCCCCGAGCTCTAGGCTTCTCTGGAACAGAGATTGGGAGGCCGCCATTTTCATTCCCAGCGTCCATACCTCTACAGAAAACATTCAGGGAAAAAAAGGTCCAGAGAGCAAACCTAGGCAGATTACTAAACCCGGACCCTGGCAAGGGTGGCACAATTCCACCTCTACAAAGACATTTGAGAATCGCTGCAACAGGCCCCTCGCCAAGAAGATCAGCAAGAACATCCAGCCAAGACCAAGCTCACTGATCAAGGAGAACAGCGGAATTCCAGAGAAGGCAAAAGCAAAGCATGGAATTCATGATTCTTTAGTCTTGCAAAGTTACTTAAATATTTTTAACTTTATTTTTCTTATTCTAATTTTTTTAACTTTTCCACTTTCCTCTTTTAATGTTTTTTTAACTAGACTATCTTAACAATACCTTTGTAAAAAATTTTTTTTGAACTTTCATTATTATAGTCATATAATTGTATCTAATTTTATTTTTTGTATACATACAGGGTTTTTTCTTCTAAAAAATTTTTGAGATACAATTTCTTCTTATAGATCAAAATATACCCTAATCTAGTACAGGGCTTTGTTCTAGTCTCCAGCCTGAGCAAATTCTCTCTACTTTCTTTTTCTTTCCTTTTCTAACCAACTTATTAATTCCCTTTTTTAGAAATTTTTTTAAATTTTCATCTTTACACTCATATTCCATCCCTTCATCATATTTACCCTTATTTTTATATATATACAAGTTTTTCTTTCTTTAAAATTTTGGGAGATAGTTATTTCTAAGAGACCAAAATACCCAAAATCAAGTGGGTGGCTCTGTTCTATTCACCAGTCTAATATATATATATGTATAATTTTTAAATTAAAAAAAATTTTTTTTAACTTTTTACTCCCTTTTTTCTCCCCCCAATTTGGGGTCTCTTCTGATTTGGTTAGCATACATTTTCTGGGGTAGATGGCACCCTTATAGTATTTTATTCTCTTGTTCATACACTCTTATCTAGATAAAATGACAAGGAGGAAAAACTCACCACAAAAAAAAGAACAAGAGGCAATACTGAAGCTCAGGGACCTAATCAATACAGACATTGGTAATATGTCAGAACTAGAGTTCAGAATGATGATTCTCAAGGTGTTAGCTGGGCTCGAAAAAGGCAGGGAAGACATAAGAGAAAGCCTGTCTGGAGAAATAAAAGCTCTCTCTGGAGAAATAAAAGAACTAAAATCTAACCAACCTAAAATCAAAAAAGCTATTAATGAGGTGCAATAAAAAATGGAGGCTCTTATTGCTAGGGTAAAAGAACCAGAAGAGAAAATTAGTGATATAGAAGACCAAATAACAGAGAATATAGAAGCTGAGTGAAAGAGAGACAAACAACTACTGGACAAGAGGGGAGAATTTGAGAGATAAATGATACCAGTTGACAAAACTATTAGAATAATTAGGATTCCAGAAGAAGAAGAAAGAGAGAGGGGGGGCAAAAGGTATATTGGAATGAATTATTGTACAGAATTTCCCTGATATGGTAAAGGGAACAAGCATCAATATCCAAGAGGCACAGAGAACCCCCTATAAAAATAGGTTTCACACCCCAACATCTAATAGTAAAACTTACAAGTCTTGGCGACAAAGAGAAAAACCTAAAAGCAACCCGGGGCAAGAAGTCTGTAACATACAATGGTACAAATATTACACTGGCAACAGACTTATCCACAGAGACCTGGCAGGCCAGAGATAACAGGCATGATATATTCAGAGCACTAAATGAGAAAAGCATACAGCCAAGAATACAATATCCACCTAGGCTATCATTGAAAAGAGAAGGAGAGATTAAAAAGCTTACAAGACAAACAAAAACTAAAAGAATTTGTAAACACCAAACTAGCCATACAGGAAATATTGAAAGGGGTCCTCTAAGTGAATAAGAGCCTAAAAGTAGTAGACCAGAAAAAAACAGAGACAATATACAGTAACCGTCACCTTACAGGCAATACAATGGCACTAAATTCATATCTTTCAATAGTTACCCTAAATATAAATGGACTGAATGCCCCAATCAAAAGACACAGGGCATCAGAATGTATAAAAAAACAAAACCCACCAACATGCTGTCTACAAGAAATCATTTTAGACCCAAAGACACCTCCAGATGTAAAGTGAGGGGGTGGAAAATAATTTATCATGGTAATTGACATCAAAAGAAAGCTGGGATGGCAATCCTTATATCAGATTAATTATATTTTAAGCCAAAGACTACAGGAAGAGATGAGAAGAACCCTATATCATACTCAGAGAGTCTGTCCAACACTAAGATCTAACAATTTTAAATATCTACCCCCTTAACATGGGAGCAGCCAACTATATAAACCAATTAATAACAAAATCAAAGAAACACATTGACAATAATATAATAATAGTAGGGGATTTTAACACCGCCTCCCCCCACTGGACAGATCATCCAAGCAAAAAATCAACAAGGAAATAAAGGCCTTAAATGACACACTGGCCCAGATGGACATCACTGATACATTCAGAACATTTCATCCCAAAGCAACAGAATACACATTCTTCTCTAGAGCACATCGAACATCCTCCAGCATAGATAACATCCTGGGTCACAAATTAGGTCTCAACCAGTACCAAAAATTGGGATCATTCCCTGCATATTGTCAGACCACAATGCTCTGAAGCTAGAACTCAATCACAAGAGGAAAGTTAGAAATAACCCAAACACATGGAGGCTAAGGAGCATCCTACTAAAGAATGAATGGGTCAACCAGAAAATTAAAGAAGAACTGAAAAAATTCATGGAAACAAAGGATAATGAAAACACAACTGTTCAAAATATGTGGGACACAGTGAAGGCAGTCCTGAAAGGAAAATTTATAGCGATACAAGCCTTTCTCAAGAAACAAAAAGGGCCTCAAATATACAACCTAGCCATACACCTAAAGGAGCTGGAGAAAGAACATCAAAGAAAGCCCAAAGCCAGCTGTAGAAGAAAAATAATAAAGATAAGGGCAGAAATCAATAAAATGAAACCAAAAAAACTGTAGAACAAATCAACGAAACTTGGAGCTGGTTCTTTGAAAGAATTAATAAGATTGATAAACCCCTTGCCAGACTTATCGAAAAGAAAAGAGAAAGGACCCAAATTAATAAAATTATGAATGAAAGAGGATAGATCACAACCAACACCAAAGAAATACAAACATTTGTAAGAACATATTATGAGCAACTCTACGCCAGCAAATTTGACAATCCTGAAGGAATGGATGCATTTCTAGAGACGTATAAACTACCAAAACTGAACCAGGAAGAAATAGAAAACCTGAACAGACCTATAACCGGTAAGAAGATTGAAGCAGTCATCAAAAATCTCCCAACAAACAAGAGCCCAGGGACAGACGGCTTCCCAGGGGAATTCTACCAAACATTTAAAGAAGAATTAATAAAAATGGAAGGAAAACTTCCAAAATTAATAAAAATGGAAGGAAAACTTCCAAACCTTTTTTTATGAGGCCAGCATTACCTTGATCCCAAAACCAGACAAAGACCCCATCAGAAAGGAGAATTACAGCCCAATATCCTTGATGAACACAGATACAAAAATTCTCACCAAAATACTAGCCAATAAGATCCAACAGTACATTAAAGGGATTATACACCACAACCAAGTGGGTTCCTGGGTTGAAAGGTTGGTTCAACATCTGTAAATCAATCAATGTGATAAATACATTAATAAAAGAAAGAACAAGAACCATATGATACTCTTGATAGATGGTGAAAAAGCACTTGACAAAGTACAGCATCCATTCTTGATCAAAACTCTTCAAAGTATAGGGATAGAGGGTATATACCTCAATATCATCAAAGCCATCTATGAAAAACCAATAGCAAATATCATTCTCAATGGAGAAAAACTGAGAGCTTTTCCTGACTAAGGTCAGGAACATGGTAGGGATGTCCATTATCACCACTGTTAATCAACATAGTACTAGAAGTCCTACCCTCCACAATCAGACAACAACAACAAAAAAGTAAAGACATTCAGATTGGCATGAAGAAGTCAAACTCTCACTCTTTGCAGATGATATGATACTTTATGTGGAAAACCCAAAAGACTCCCCTCCAAATCTTCAAGAACTTATACAGGAATTCAGTAAAGTGTCAGGATATAAAATCAATGCACAGAAATCAGTTCCATTTCTATCCACCAACAGCAAGACAGAGGAAAGAGAAATTAAGGCATCAATCCCATTTACAATTGCACCTCAAACCATAAGATACCTAGGAACAAACCTAAAGAAAGAGACAAGGAATCTTTACTCAGAGAACTATAAAGTACTCATGAAAGAAATTGAGGAAGACACAAAGAAATGGAAAAACGTTCCATGTTCATGGATTTGTTAGAACAATCTTGGGAAAATGTCTATGCTACCTAAAGCAATCTACAAGTTTAAAGCAATCCCTATCAATATACCATCAATTTTTTTTCAATGAAATGGAACAAATAATCCTAAAATTTATATGGAACCAGAAAAGACCTTAAATAGCCAGAGGAATGTTGAAAAAGAAAACCAAAGTTGGTGGCATCACAATTCCGGACTTCAAGCTGTCATCATCAAGACAGTATGGTACTGGTATAAAAACAGACATATAGATCAATGGAACAGAATAGAAAGCCCAGAAATAGACCCTCAACTCTACAGTCAACTAATCTTTGACAAAGCAGGAAAGAATGTCCAATGGAAAAAAGACAGTCTCTTCAACAAATGGTGTTGGGAAAATTGGATAGCCCCATGCAGAAAAATGAAACTGGACAATTTCCTTACACCATTTCCTTACACAAAAATAGACTAAAAAATGGATGAAAGATCTCAATGTGAGAAAGGAATCCATCAAAATCCTTGAGGAGAACACAGCAACCTCTTCGACCTCAGCCGCAGCAACTTCTTCCTAGAAACACTGCCAAAGGCAAGGGAAGCGAGGGCAAAAACGAACTACTGGGACTTCATCAAGATCAAAAGCTTTTGCACAGCAAAGGTAACAGTCAACAAAACCAAAAGAATGGGAGAAGATATTCACAAATGATATATCAGATACAGAGTTAATATTCAAAATCTCTAAAGAACTTATCAAACTCAACACCCAAAGAACAAATAATCCAATCGAGAAATGGGGAAAGGATATGAACGGACACTTATGTAAAGAAGATATCCAGATGGCCAACAGACACATGAAAAAGTGCCTCACATCACTCAGCATCAGGGAAATACAAATCAAAACCACAATAAGATACCACTTAGACCAGTCGGAATGGCTAAAATTAACAAGATAGGAAATGACAGATGCTGGCAAGGATGGGGAGAAAGCAGAACCCTCCTTCACTGTTGGTGGGAATGCAAGCTAGTGCAGCCACTCTGGAAAACAGTATGGAGGTTCCTCAAAAAGTTGAAAGTAGAGCTATCCTATGACCAAGAAATTGTACTACTATTTAACCTATAGATACAAATGTAGTGATCCGAAGGAACACGTGCACCCAAATGTTTATAGCATCAATGTCCACAGCAGCCAAACTATGGAAAGAACCTAGATGTCCATCAACAGATGAATGGATAAAGAAGTTGTGGGATATATATATATATATATATATATATATATATATGTATATATATATATATATATATATATAATGGAATACTATACAGCCATCAAAAGAAATGAAATCTTGTCATTTGCAACAATGTGGATGGAACTAGAGGGTATTACACAGAGCAAAATAAGTCAATCAGAAAAAGACAATTATCATATGATCTCCCTGATAGGAGGAATTTTAGAGGCAAAGTGGGGGGTTAGGGAAGGAAAAAATGAAACAAGATGGGACTGGGAGGGAGACAAACCATAAGAGACTCTTAATCTCAGAAAATAAACTGAGGGTTACCAGGGGGAGGGGGGTAGAGAGAGGGGATTACGGACACTGGACACTGGGGAGGATATGTGCTATGGTAAGTGCTGTGAAGTGTGTAAGCCTGACGATTCACAGACCTGTACTCCTGGGGCTAATAATACATTATATGTTAATAAAAACAAACAAACAAAAATACTGGAAATATTTCCCAAAGTTGGTCTGGAAATAATAACAAAATGATCATTCTGTCTATATCTTGTTATACATAAATAAACACATGCATACATACATAACTGAAAGAAGACCTTGCTTTATAAAGCTTAGGAATACCTAAATCAGATAGCCTTAATAAATTTATTGGAACTCTCTGTTACTGCATTATAATTTCATCTATACATCTCCTCACCATCAAGGCTGAACTATATATCAAATCCTTTGAGAGCAGACATTAGATGGGTCCAAGTAAGAAAGACCAAGAATTAAAGAAAAAGGAATGATAAGGTAGAGATCTTCTCAGCAAACATAATTATCCCAAAATATTCATCAAGAAACTGCTATTAAACCTCAAAAGGCCTAGATATCCAATGATGGATAACAAATGCTTCTTACCCTCAAGTTACTCACAGTCCAAGCAGGAGAGACTAAACTACATTAAGCTACCAGTTGGAGGCATCACTGAAATGAAATGGGCACGTGAATTTACAGTGATCTTAAGTAGAAGAGGGCAGAATGGGTGTTAAAGAGGTTCAGGAAAGTGGCAAGATTTCTAGGTTATTCAAACTGCTACATATTTAAGCATTATTCCAAATTTCAGTCATCTGTATAGCAGAAACAACTATATTTAAATAACACACTGCTCAAAACTATACTGAAAATATGTTAGATTCTTAGAATATATACATTAAAAACTTCAGGTTTTGAGCAGTTTAAACAATACTAGGGTACTATGGAGGTTTTGTGTGCACATATATATACTTTATGTATATAATATAACAGACATATTAGAGGCCAAGGAAGTTCTTTTCTAAAATGGATAATATATTAAAGCATTTTAAAGTGGAAGCATTCTTAACTTATGCATTCATAATTAAAATTTATATAATGATAGGGTCAAAAGATCATAAATTGATTTTAGTGACTTCCTCAATATATATATCTCTTTTTGAAAAAGTCATATAACTTAAGGGAAAGGACAAGAGGAAGAAACATACCAAAGTAACAAAGCAAGCAAATGATAGTGAATTACAAGGCCTGACAATCTTGAAAATATCAACCATCCATTCTGTTCTAAACCCTTCTACCTGCTGTTGCCTTAGCAAATTAGGTTCATTGTTTTATACTGTTTTATACTGATGATTGATAGAATACAGTTTAGCAGACATATATTCTCAGTTAAGTGAGGAAGAGAGTTGAACGCTAAGTAGCTTCAATCTTCAGGAAATTAAATTTCTCACATTAGTTGGCTCAGGTATAGATAAAAATCATTGCAAACACACCTTATCTAAGGTATTAAAGTAAAATGTAACAAAAAGCTCTACATCATGACATACATCTGGATAACAAAAAAAATTATTTTTCTGTGTGTGTAATTTCAAAACAATGCAATTCTAAAACCCAACTATCAGTATTTAATACCTTACTATGTAACTACTACTTTGTGACTTTCTTGCACCCTGTTATGGTACTACTGCAATCTCTTTACCATGAATCCACTTTGAAGCTCAAAATAATTTTATGATATAGTATCCTATATCATTCTTATTAAATGAAAGATGCTAAATATGATAAATTCCTGGGTCAGAATTTTTTTCTTGTATTTTTTTATTCACCGAAAATAAATTACCAGGAGGCACCTGGTGGCTCAGCCTCTGCCTTTGGCTTGGGTCATGATCTCAGGGTCCTGGGATCGAGCCCCACACCAGGCTCTCTGCTCGGCAGGGAGCCTACTTCCTCCCTTCTCTCTGCCCGCCTCTGCCTACTTGTGATCCCTCTCTGTCAAATAAATAAAATCTTTAAAAATAAATAAAGAAATGAATAAATAAACAACCAATGTTAGGAAGGTCAATTCAGTTTAAATATTTGCCACAGAATTTTAAAACACAGACATATTTTTAATAGATATGAAAAATATTATTTCCATTAAGGTAATAATGTGAAGAAATGATAATGCAATGTCTTTCTTACTTCTCTATCACAGCACAAATCTATCCTAACAGAAGAGTAATGAATAATCCCATAACTTTTGTATGTTCAATTAGAACAAGTACTATGACTTACAATTACAAGTAGTATCATCTCATTTTGAAGCCATTAACACAGAAATTTTGTATTAAACTACACAGACCAATAAATACAGATACAAACTTATCTTAAACTCTTGGCCTTTCCAATAACTGAAGAATGTTTGTTTTTTCCCTCCTTCTTCCTTAAATGGGGAAAAATTTATGTTAAAACTTACTCCAAGCTGACAAAGACAAATGATATTAACCAGTGGTGTCAATTCTTTCTGGTTAGTGAAAAATAACAGCAGTCATGCAGGTGCCCGGAGAAGAGAGAATGTCATAGGTAATCCCAAATCACCAGTTAACCACAATCTTCTGCTCCTTATCTGAGGTTAGACTCTCAGGGAAAGATTAGCCATGTCCAAAGTGACAGAAGAACCTAGAACATGCTCAGCTTATCCATAAGCCTCAGGAGGCCTGACTGCCTGGCAGGAAGAGAAGAGAGCAACCTGTTTAATTCTCTCACAAATAATCTAGACCTTCTTAGATTTATAGAATTTCAACCTAAAAAATATTATCCAAAAAAAGAGGAACAAAAAAGTTACTCACTAAATCATCACAAATAAAGGGTAAATGGACTAACTGTGTATCTCTAGCACTGAACCAGATGAACTGTAGTTTTATAGGTCAAAATGGCTCAATCTAAGTGCTAAAAACATTAAAAATTGGGAAATGATAATTATAACTAAATGAAAACCCTAATATCTTGTCTTTATTGCTGAGATACAATAATTTTAAAACACTCCACATCCAGAAATATTTAATAAATTTCATTAACTGTAGTGAGTCAAGGAGATCGATCAAAAAATATACAAAAATCTCAACAGGAATAAAGGCAAATAAAATCTGAAACATAAATAGTGTCATCTCCTCATGGACACAGAGGTGGACACAAAAGAATCCCCAAAGATAAACTGTTTTAATTGATCACCCACAGAGGGATTTTTGGAGAGAAGGTGAAAATTGAACTTAGGGGTTTGACAGTGTGCTGAATAGGATAGATTTTAACTAGTTATCAGGAAGGTCAGGCTGCAGGACCCAGTGAGGAGGCATCAGCCTGTTAGGAAATGCAAAGAAATACTATAATACGGGCACAAGGTGACAGAGGGTGCCAAGCAGTAGACAGAGAAGTTTGGTCCGCTAAGAAATTTTGAAAGAGTTAAAGATCACAGTTCTGAATCATATCCAAAAATCAATTTCCATCAGTCATCTTTATATTAACAAATGTCAAGAAAACTCTGCTTAAAAAGTAAAATTAATCAACTGAGCTTGGTCATTGAAAGCAGTGGCTCTCCTGTTGACAACCAAAGAAAGGATGTGTACTCTGAGTGTTAAAAGTATAAACAGGTACAACACACATGAAAATAAGAGATTAAGGAGAATGTCCCCATGACAGGGTGAAGAGTTAGTTCACTGAATTTGGGGGAAAGAAACTTCAAGGGTAAAATTAAATCACAAAGTATGGGATGTCCTTCTCCTCTATATCTAGTCAGTCATTAAGTGGTATAAATTATTCTAGACTATACTAAGTGGATGATGATCTCAGGCAACAATAAATTTTATTCAATAAATATTTAACTTTTCTTTTGGGAGAATTAGATTTCTAATTGTAAAAAGATAGGGTGGGACTAGATCATCTCCTGAGGATCCTTCCAGATTTAAAAACAACATAATTCTGAGTGGGTCTACCTTGTTTTGGCATCAGAAAGTTGTTCATGTGGTGCTGTGAAACTCCCCCAAACCATTTTTACAAGGAGGCTTCCCATCCTTTTCCAGTGAGGAAACATAATACTCCACTAGCCTCAGACAGTTCATCTCATACTTTAATGTATATGTGAATCACTTGGGAGATCTTGAAATGTAGATTTGAATTCAGGAGATGTGATGAGGAATGAGATCCTACCTGTCTAACAAAACCTCAGATAACG
The DNA here is from genome assembly GCF_022355385.1 of Mustela nigripes. Taxonomy (NCBI): domain Eukaryota; kingdom Metazoa; phylum Chordata; class Mammalia; order Carnivora; family Mustelidae; genus Mustela; species Mustela nigripes. Next base: position 125,224,050 of record NC_081569.1, on the reverse strand, counting down.
TAAATGCTGCTGGTCCATGAACCATACTGTGAGTAGCAAAGGTCTGAGATACTCTGGAGGTATCAATGGTTTTGGGGGGTGGGGGGAATCTCATCTCCAAAAGAGTAACTATGGACCCCCAGAAACGATCTGGGGATTTCAGAGGGCACGAGGATGGGAGGAGGGGGTAATAGGGAGATGGGTATTGAGGAGGGCGCGTGTTGTGAGGAGCTCTGGGTATTATACTTGACTAATGAATCACTGAACACTGCATCAAGGACTAATTGTGTACTATACAGTGGCTAACTGAACATAATAAACAAAAATAAAGAAAAAAGAAAAGAAAATCAGCAGTAGCCTACACCAGGTTTCTTGGAAGTCTGCAGAACAATAGCTCAACAAGATATTTATACTCTAGATCAAATCTAAAACACACTTACCAGTTAGAGTTATTTTCAAGTCCCCTGTTAACAAAGCCACAATTTCTATTCCACTGCTAATATTTCATTTTAGGTCTGTAATTTAATAGGGTCAGTTAGGAAGGAACCTATGTGTCAGAAAATACAAGTTGTAAACAGCTATGTTCTATGTCAGAAGCAATAGTATTGCCTCAAAGTTTATTCACAAAAATTCAATTTATCCCTTAAGACCTAAAGTACTCTCAAAACTCAATTGAAATCCAAATTATTCTATATGAAATTTATTTTTGATCATTGAAAATTAACTTCATTACTTCTGTTTGGGAAAAAACCCATTAAATATTTTAAAGATGAAACAAAAACTAGCAGCTGGCCATACATGTTGTTTAAAAGAAAAAAAAAAGAGTGTGTCTAATACTAAATTATGAGATCTAATAATCAAAAAAATTACAAAAAGGCAGCTCCATACTTACTAATATGTTTAACGGTATCTATAAATCAGTTGTATGAAATTTAGACCATAATTTCCCATTAAAAATGGTGTTGTCCCTCGGACAGACCACAATACATACTTAAAGTAATGATTCGGTTGATATATTGGGTTTGCACTGCCAAAATAAATATACATTTGAAAAACTTAACAATAAAAGAAAAAATATTGCAAATGAATAAGAAAACATTTTCAATTTACCTTAGATGCTAGTGTTTCAGAAAGGATGTTTAATTTGAGGATGAGTATGGATACAGCAGAGACTCCTATATTTCTCCCACAAATGCTTCAGACTCTTCCTGATATGAGACTTGACTTTCTTCCTTAAGACAGAAGATGGTTTCTGTACATCAATCACAACTAAGGATTGCTTGTTTTTGGAACGATTAAGCTAATCATATTATTTGCAGTTTTGAAAAAGGAGGTAAAAGGAATGGAAGTAGAGATGTTTCTACAGGCAAACCTTGGAACAGAAAGAGAAGAAAATTTGTTACATCTGTGCCTGTGAGAGAGAAAGGTGAAATGTAAGATAGGAGAAGTGGAGAGCACATGAATACATGACCTCATAAAGGAGAAAAGAGAATTTGGGAAGCACTGCGTCAGAATTGTCTTCATTGGTCTAGACAGAGGTTGGAAAAAGGCCAGGCAATATTTCAGAGAGTAGGTGACATGTAAGTTGAGCTTTAAGAAATAATTAGTTCACCAGTAGTTGAAGATGGAATTCTAAACGGGGCGGGGGGGGGGGGGAGCATTTCCAAAGGGTCAAGATATGAATTGAAAGGATGTGCTCAAATAATGTCAAATGATATCACTGGAGGGCAAGGGAGAGTAAGAGTAGTAACAGATTTAACGGGTCCATAAAAACTTTAAGGGTCATATGATGTACCCCTTATACAATAAAATACTATGCAAAGGGTTAGGCAGAGGTAAACATCTTCAGATTTCTTTATAGATCAAACACTGGTATTACAGAGACTAGACTGGATGGTGGAAAGACTTAGAGACAGGGAACGTGCCATACACAGAAATGGAAAGGCTGAACCACGGTTCAGTAGTAACTGGGAAAACACAGTAACAACAAAATGTGATGGTGGAGGGGGTACACTGTATGGATTTTCAAAATATGAGAAAGGTAAATGAGGACCACTTAGTGATAGCTTGGTTACTGGAATGAGAGGAGTATTGGGAGCACACTGGAAAGTCCTAGTGGTTTCTAGACTGGCTGAATGGGTAGACAGGCAAAAAAGGAAGACAAGAAGTATATAAAAGAAAAGAATTGGTTAATACTCAGACATAATGCATTTGAGCTACTTGTAGGACATCCAAGCAAATATATATTTGAAAGATATTAAGATAGCCAAGTATAAAAATACTGAGCAAGAGGCTGTGGCTAGAAGTCATCAGCATTTGGATATTTAAACCATAAGAGTGGGCTAAATCTTCCCAAGAGCACATAGGGATGAAAAGATAAGAGGGTCTGGAATATTTAGGAAACACCCAAATTTAAGGAATGGAGAGTAAAAGGAACTGATAGAGGAGCTTGGAAAGTGTTTAGAAATGCACTTAGTTGGGCCGCCTGGGTGGCTCAGTCGTAATGCATCCAACTCTTGACTTCGGCTCTGGTCATGATCTCAGCGTCCTGGGATCAAGCCCCAAGCTGGGCTCCATGCTCAGTGTGGGGTCTGCCTGTCCTTGTCTTCTGTTCCTACCCTGCTCATATGTGTGGTCTCTCTCAAATAAATAAATACAATCTTAAAAAAAAAATAATAAAGCTAATGCACTTGCTAAAGTAGAGAAGAGTGGTGTCAAGAGTTCACTTAGGAGAGAGAGGCCATCAGTGTCAAGTTCTACAAAGAGATGAAATGCCAAGCCCACTGAAAAGCTGCCTTTGGATTTTACAATTAGGATACCACCACTGATCTTAGTGAGAGTGGTAAAAATCACTAGGGTGAGATCGTAAAATCTGTAGGATGAGAAATCAGATTTTAGCAGTTTGATGAAAGAATGCAGAAGCTGAAAAAAGCAATGAGCCAAGATGGTTCCTCAACAGACCTTTGAACAAGAGCAAAATTAAGTTGGGGCATAAAATTCAGAGAGCGTTTTTTGTTTGGACAGAGCAGACTTTAGCACATTAATATACCGGAGGAAAGGAAACATTACAAAAAATGGGTACAAAATACAAAAAGGAGTGAAGATAACTGATATAGCAGATAATGACTCAGGGCAGAGATAAAAGATTGGTTTTCAAGTGGAACTCTGTCAAAAGACTGTGTATATTACACCTGGATTAAACCTAAGACAGCACTCCTTAAAATTAGCTGTTTATTTGAATTGAGGTCAGATCAAATTACCAAATGCCAGTGACTGAAATTTAAGAAATAAGAAAGTTTTCCAAACATCAAAAGTAAGGAACTCTATAAATCAATTTAACATTTCAGGGATACAAGATTTCCTTCTCTATTTTTAGTTTTACTATAAAACATCTTATTGATGAACCAGAAGTATAATGGTTATCCTTCTTACACAATAAAAAGAATTTAGAGGTACTAAAGGGTAGGTCATGGATTTTCTACTTTCATGCCATAATTATATTTCCCAAAATATAAGAGTCATTCAATTGAATGTCTTTAAACACATCTTTTGAAACATCTGAGATTAGGGGATTCTAATGAAATACTCTCTAAATTATCTATTTTTTTCCCTCTCTAAACTTATTACTATTAAAATCACGTTTGAAAAACCTTATTTAATTGATTTTATTCTTAAAATAAGACAGCACAGCCATTTTCTTTTTTGTCTGTGCTTGCATTTTGTTTTTAATAACTTGGGCTAACTTGGAAAATGCTGAATAGAAAATAGGCTAACATTTTTAAATAGAAATATAGAGGAAGTCATGCTGTAACATCTGTTCTATCTCCTTACCTCAAAATGTGAAGATATGTTAAGTCACATTTTAAATATGTTTTGTTTTAGTTTATTAAACAAGAGTTTAGTGAATATTCCAAGAAGACTCGTTGAACTAAGAGGAGTTAAGGCAAAAGATGAAAATCAGACACACATCAACATTTGGGGAAATATTATGTCATCAGATAAAACTAAGCTATTTCACAGGACTGTGTACTTGCCTTTACAAAAAGAAAATATATATATTTTGGAGACCATATATATCCTAGCTATAGATTTTTCTAAGTTACTGGGTTTTAGAAATACCTGGGTGGTTAAGTCTGTTAAGCTTCTATCTTCAGCTCAGGTCATGATCCTGGGATCCTGGGATCGAGCCCCACGTCAGGTTCCCTGCTCAGTGAGGAGTCTGTTTCTCCCTCTCCTTCTGCTCCCCCTTGCCCCCAGGCTTGTGTGCTCTTTCTCTCTCAAATAAATAAATAAAATCTTTAAAAATATATATTAGTTTTTAACTTGTCTGAGTAATATGGGCTTTGTCCTGGTCATTCCAAAGCATCTATCTGAGTAGAGGTTACAATTGGTAACTAAGCATTTTTTTTTTTTTTAAGATTTTATTTATTTGAGAGAGAGACAGTGAGAGAGAGCATGAGCAAGGAGAAGGTCAGAGGGAGAAGCAGACTCCCCATGGAGCTGGGAGCCCGATGCGGGACTTGATCCCGGGACTCCAGGATCATGACCTGAGCTGAAAGCAGTCGTCCAACCAACTGAGCCACCCAGGCGCCCCGTAACTAAGCATTTTATTTTGAATTAGTAATTTAGGATTGTGGCACGAGGGATTCGAAGAGAAAGAACAATGTAATATTCATTTTCCTTCACGCAAAATGGGATTTTTGGAGCCAGATACCAACTTAAGAGAAAATACTGTCTCCCAGTCTAGCGAACCAACAGACAAGCTTGTTTAGCCGACCACAGAGCTTTAATGTAAGGGATATTCGGAAGGAATAGGATATGATAAATAAGAGAGTGTTCCTTTTGCCTCAAAGGAAGGCAGGGAAGAGAGAGGAAAACAAAGACTGTCTCACGTATGAATTGATTTTGCCTTCTCTGCTCTGTGTCTAGAGAGGAAGAAGCTTATTAGATCAGCCAGGATAAAACTGATGGGAGGGCAGGGCTCGAGTTTCTTGGTTCTTGTTTAAGACTGTGAACAGGGACTGCCTCACAAGCTTCCCCAGACAGCAAAGCCACATCGCCTTGGCAGGAGAGCACTGTCAGGTAGAAAGGGGACCCAAGCCTTAATCTGCTGATTAGCCTTTGGCTCTTGTGTTGTCTAACAGGAAGCAGAAGCCACCGACAGTCGGGCTGAGGCACCTACCTGCCAGGCTGCCATAATGAAGGGAGGCTGCAAGGCAGAGGGTTTCTGTGGAATCAAAGCGGACACATATCCAGGTCTCAGAGGAACTGAGGGCAGTGGCGAGACGAGAGAGGAGGTCAGGCTGGCCGGCGCTACAGGAAACACTGCCCGAGGTGACAAGTTACACCAGCGACAGACTCCAGCCATCAGATCAACGCCAGTGGGGGAGTAACACCAAATGGATGAAGAACTTCACTCAGGGCCAGAGGAGTCAGGGCAGTTGAGTCTTCTCTTCTGTCTCAGAGATGCCCTCTCCTGGGATGTGGAGGGAGTTATCTAAGAGACTTCGCTTTCCTGGTCTCCGACAGACTGAAAAGCCTTGTTTAAAATTTTGAACTACATTTAGTTCGCTCTTTCCCGCTCAACCATCAACCTTCTCACCCCAGAACTGGACAGTTGAACACCTCAGCTGTCCAGGCTAAAATCTTCATTACCATTTTTGACTCTTTTCTTTTTCTCAAATTCCCCAACTACACTCACCACCCCACCCCTACCCCTCCACTCCAGCCATACTGGCTTGTTTGTGGTCTCTCAAATAAGCTGGATGTACTGCTGTCTCGGGGGCTCTGTACTGCTGCTTCCCTTCACCCGGGATGCTCTTCTCCCAGATAAACACATGAACTTTCTTTCATTCTTCGTTCTAACAGCACTTTCTCAATGAAGCCTACTGTGACGATCTTATTTAAAATTACATTTTGCCTTTAGTAGCATTCCTTAGCCCTTGAAGCCTCCTTTCTGTGCCTTTTCCCGTGGCCATTATTATCTTCTAAGGTACTCCATAATTTACTTGTTTTTGTCCATCCCCTGTCTCCTGCCAGTAAAATGAAACCGATACAACTGCTGGGATTTTGTGTGTGTTACTCAGCTGTATCTCCAGTTCCAAGAACAATGACTGGCATTAAAAGGAAGCACTCAATAAACATTTATTGAATGGTTGATTTAACTGAACGTATGAGATTCAAGAGGAAAACCAGATTATGGGCTGAATTAAGGAAATCAACTTTGTCTCACAAATCAATTTGCCCTTGACATTACAGATGCTCAAGGTGATTTATTGGCTCCTCGTGTATACACACCGGATCATATTCTTATTGGCACCCTTCCCCCATTCCCCAGTGTAGATCCTGGACTAAGTGATGTCTAGTAAGAGTAAAATCAAAACTATGAGCCATGCTTAAAAATAGCAGTTAATAGTTATTGAATGCTTCCTAGTCACTAGGTACTATTTCAATCAATTTTTTTTATATATCAGCACATTTGATACAACATTCCTACCATTTAGACAATATTATTAATGCAATTTAACAAATGAGGCAATTAAGGAACGGAGAGGTTGGGAAAGTTTCCCAAGGTCACAAAGTGGTAGAGCAGTGAGAGCCCATGTTCTTAACTTCCCCCACAGCTCATACATGTTTGTAGGTTGTTTCAATATCCTGCAGCAACCACCTGCTTATTTTTTGCACTATATTATAGTAAGAGTGACTTCTTTAAAATCAAGCAAAAAAATTCTAAGAGAGATAAAATAATACAAATACATAAAGCAAAACACTAACCAAAATACCCACACACAGCAGGGTGTTTTCATCACAGATACAGATACATCACCGCCTAAAAATATACACTGTAAAAAAGATTATTTTGTTTGTTCACTTGTCTTTATTATTCTTATGGCAACTTGGAGAGAAGAGAACTAAAGGAAAAGCTATTGAAATGGATGGTATAAATACACAGATTGACAGGTGCAGTAAGAAAAAGAAGGTCAGTGATAAAAAGGTAGGCCAAGTCAATCACTCAATCACTCACTACTGTGTTTAAACAGCAGAACCTTGGGAAAAATTACTTAACCTTTCTGGGTCCAGTTTTTCATTTGTAATAAAGACACTTACAAGCAATAAGGTATAAATGGACCCTCCCAGTTCTCAAAACTATGATGATCTGTAATTCCAAATTAAGTTTGTACATAAATTTTCCAGCACTTACCAGGAGACTACATTCCCTATAGTATCCCAACTGTGAGCAGGCCCTCAGTTACTAAAGACTTCCACAGGACTTTGTGTTTGTCATAGCATATCTAAAAATGTTTTTGCTGCACAATATCAGTTCTTAAGAACTTACTCAGGGGGCGCCTGAGTGGCTCAGTGGGTTAAGCCTCTGCCTTTGGCTCAGGTCATGATCCCAAGGTCCTGGGATCAAGCCCCATATCGGGCTCTCTGCTCAGCAGGGTGCCTGCTTCCTCCTCTCTCTCTGCCTGCCTCTCTGCCTACTTGTGATGTCTATCTGTCAAATAAATAAGATTAAAAAAAAAAAAAGAAGAACTTACTCAGGGGGTGCCTGGGTGGCTCAGGTCATGGTCTCAGGGTTCTGGGACAGAGTCCTGCATTGGGCTTTCTGCTCAGCAGGGAGTCTGCTTCCCCCTTTCTCTGCCTGCCTCTCTGCCTACTTGTGATCTCTGTCTGTCAAATAAATAAATAAAATCTTAAAAAAAAAAACCCTACTCAAGTCCTTTTCTAACTTAAAATTTTAAAAATCAAAAGCTAAAAAAAAATCAAAATCTAAAAACTAAAAAATTAGAAATGACTGTGTTTACTATTTTAAACTAGACTTGATGTCTGATTTTCTAGGAACATTAATTTCTCACTGAAAAATATTAAAATCAATGTAATCTATTTTTACAACTTTTATTGTGAGATAATTATAGACACACATAGTTGTAAGAAATTACACCACCAACAACAGTTTCCTCCAATGCTACCATTTTGCATAATTGGCATTCACTATCACCACCAGGAAGCTGACTTTGGATACAACCCACAAACTTTATCCAGATTTCACCAGTTTTTAACCTATACTGTGTGTGTCTGAGTGTGTTTGGGATGTATTTAATTTCATGCAATTTTATCATTTTATCATATGTGCAGATTTGTGTGAACACCAACATAGTCAACACACAGGACAGTTTCCTGTAGAAAGATCCCTCATCCAACCTTCTTATAGACACAGTTACCGCCCTCTCTATTTTCTTTTTAAAATCAAAGAAAACTTAAGAAAATTGTTTGGGCAAAAGCATCTTAATTTAGATTCAACCCACAAAATGATTACTGATAAAACTTTAAGCTACAGAATTAAGAAACTATATTTAGATTACCAAGACAGAGGCCTCTGTAATGTGAAAAACACACTAAAAATAACACCTTCATTTCTTACCACACAATTAAATTCAGAATGACAGTATCTCTGGGAAATAATTTCGATATGTAGTCCTGGATCATTAGAAGATTTTACAAAGATTAAATTGGGATTTAAGAAGCCAGTATTCATTTGAAGAATAAAGAAATCCATAGAGAAAACATCCCAACCAAAATTAATATTTTAGCCAAAGAATATTCAAACTAAATTTTCTAAGAGGTAACATAAATAAAATTTAGGATTTAGCTATTTGAAAATAAAATTATGCTTAACTTTTGAAGATAACTGCCACACTACTATCACACTAAAAATTAATATTTAATAGTATATTCAAATATTATTAGGGAGTTGGTGCTTATATTTCCCTGACTTTTTTTTTATGTTTGTTTGAAGTAGGATCATGCAATGCAATTTCACTCATTGCACTGACAGATGGGCCTCTTCAGTCGCTTTTAATCTACAGATTCTCCCTCTAGCTCTTTTACTCTCTTTGTAATTTTTGTGAAGAAAACAGATCTTTTGTCCTGTAAAGCTCCAACAGTCTGAATTCTGCTAATTGAAATGATTCCTGTGTATATACTACAAATTGGTAATTGGATCTAGAACCTTGATCACATTCAGTTCTGTATGTGAGAGAGAGAGGCAATACTTCCTGAAGAGTAAAGAGCATTGTGGTTCTAAAAACATCTGAAAATCTTTAACACTTCCCCCACTGAGACGTAGGAGGGGTGGGGATGGGGGTATGGAGGAGGAAAGCCCCCCCACCCAGTATAGACAGGCTTATGACTAGCATATAACCAAAGGAATGCAGGGAAGTGATACTGTGTCACTTCCAAGGCTAGGTTAAATGCAGCTTCTGCACTATTAATTCCCTGGGATCCAAGCAAGGAGCCCTGAGGCTGCCTTGCTGTGAAGAAATGGGAGCCCTGTGGAGATTCTCTCATAGCCAATTACAGTCTTTAAAATGGCCCAGCCCACTTACCAGACAATGAAGAGATATTTCTCTTTAGCATTTCTCTTCATTGATGTATATTACCACCTTCTGAATTCACCACACTTTCTCCAATTGAATCCTTCCTGATGGACACAGCATTATTTCCAGTCTTTTGCAATGAGCAGTGTAATGCAATTGGCCTTTTGTATTGCTGCCATTGCAACTTTATTTATTTATTTATTGATCTTTAAAATAGATTCTTAGGAGGAGGACTCGGGAATCAATAAGTAAATAAATAAATAAAAGTAATAAAAAGTAAATAAGAAAATTAACTAGATTCAAAGTCACCTTCAAAGGAGTCCTGACATTTTTTATTCCCACAGCCATGTGTGAAAGGGCCTGTTGCTTCACAGTTCCCAGACTCACAGACTTTCTCACACATTTGGACTTTTTAATAAGTTGTTTATATATTAGGGATATCACCCCGTGTCTGTTACAAGACTTGAAAATGGTTTTCTAAGTCTGCAACTTGTCTTTTTCTTTTGCTTATGGTCAGGGTTTTCAGCCATTTAAAAAAATATTATGCGACCACATTAACCAATCGTTTTATTCCTTCTTGCTTCTGCATGTTAGCTAGTAGTTAGGTAACTTTTGTCCACTGTCAGACTCTAGAGGCATTTGCCATGCTTTTTCTAGTATTTGCACAATTCCATTCTTTACACTGAAATCTCTGATGCATTTTACATGTTATCTGGTAGATGGTGTCAGGAATGGATCTAACTTTATCTTTTTTCCATATAGATATCCTGTTATTCTGGCACACTTATTAAAAAGTCTATCCACTCCACTGGTTTAAATTCCAGCTTTTTTTAGACTAAACTTATTGAAGATTTTGGGTCTATTCCTGAGTTTTCTATTCTGTTCCACTAAATTTTTTTTTTTATTTATTATAAAAGTTCACAACTACTCTTTAACCATGCTCTTCTTTTTCAGGATTTTGCTAGATATTGGTTTCTTTTTTTTAATTCTTCCAAATGAATTTTATAATCAGCTTTCAAAGATCTTGTTTGGGAAAAAAAACAAAAAAATGAAAAACAAAGCAACGAGCCCAATGTGGGGCCTGATCTCACAATTCTGAGATCATGACCTGAGTTAAAACCAAGAGATGGACTCTCAACCAACTGAGCCACCCAGGCACCCCTGAATGGTTCTTTCTCTTCCTATCAACAATTCTGATAGTCTGCAAATGAAATGTCACAAGAAACATCTGCCTTGCTTAGAGATGATACCTGATCTATGGAGTATCTTCTAACTGTAGACAATCCATTAAGAAATAAAGCATAATCTAGAGCTATAAGAAGTTTGTAATGGGATTGATATGTATTTCATACTTCCTTCTATAATCAAGTCACAAAAACCACAATAAGATTATCATCTTTCTATCACATACTACAGTGATATGGCAAATCTAAAAAACTTGGTAACCAACTAAGAATAAGAGAATCGCTGAAATAGGAATGCTCTGGGGGGGGGGGGAGTAGCCAGCACAACAATTAATTCTAGGCTAATAATTATTTTTTAATCCCAACCTTTGGGTCTAAGAAACAGATATTCTGTACCGATAGCTACTTACAAAACCCAGCCATTTGTTAGGAACAGGTATGGACAATCTCGGAATGAAATCATTCTATGAAATGGTACACACATAATCTCCATCACCAAAGAGTTTTAAAACACAGGCTAAACAGTTTTTGTGTTCTTCTTACCAGCCTTAATTGATAATTAGTTACTAGACAATAGAGCTTATTGGCTTTATTTTCTCATGTGAGATCCCACAAGTGTAGCATGAAATCAGTATATCCTATTAGTTCAGGATAGAAAAAAGGTTAAATTCTGATTAAATACTCAGAAAAGAAACAAGATAAACCTACTCCCATTTAGTTCAGAGCCTACTGGATTCATACATATCTCTGTAAACATATAAAAATAATAATAGTAAAAAATATTGTTGTAAAAAGTAACAATAACTTGTTCATATCATAAAACCTCATTTCTTGGACTTCTCCACAAGTTATTTTGGAATATATATATATATATATATATATATATATATATGGAATAGATATCTTTATTTATATACTTTTGTTAAATAGTATAAAAGTAAATATAAAGTAAAGAAATTCACTTCTAATTAAAGTTCTCTTAGATTAGATTATCTAATTAACCCCTTTTTGGTTGGTGTACATATCAACCTGCCTGAATTCCCCATACTACTTAGGAATTTTATATCACGTACCATGCATGGATTTTAAAGATTTACTTATTTATTTATTTATTTGACAGAGAGAAATTACAAGTACACTGAGAGGCAGGCAGAGAGAGAGAGAAGAAAGCAGGCTCCCTGCTGAGCAGAGAGCCCGATGCAGGACTCGATCCCAGGACCCTGAGATCATGACCTGAGCCGAAGGCAGCGGCTTAACCCATTGAGCCACCCAGGCGCCCCAATGCATGGATTTTAACTGGATATTTTCTTGAATGTAATTTAAAAAATCAAAAGTGATTTAGAATAACTAGAACTGACATGTGCAAACTACAAAACATTTACACAGAACAATTTTAATACCATAATATCATTCTGGAAATAAATCACCTGATGTCCAAATTGTCTAATAGTTTTCTTCTTTAAAATTATACAGAATAATTATAGGCTAAAATCATTAACTTGGACACTCTGAAGCATTAAAGTAAATCATGATAACTCGCCAAATATAACAAACAGCCATCTTCCTCAGAACACAAAGTATGGCACCCAAAACCAAAACAGTCCTTTAGGCTTGCGTGAAAAGCTATCTAATTTTGTTTTTCTGATCTCCAGAAACATTTTTTGCTGTTTCTGTAGATTGATTTAAATGTTGTATTGAGGCAAGCTAAAGCCAAAAAATTCACATAGGACACCTTTCCTATTCTAAGTCACTCCCTTTTTACTTCTGTAGTGTAGTCTAAAGTGTGGTCTGAAGACTGACATTCGAGACTAGGCCATATATGTGCACACAAATACAGTATGTATGTGTGTTTGTACATTGTGTATGTGTGTGTGTCTACATATATATTGTTTTGCTACTCAAATATGATTCTTACAGAACATCAAATAAAAGTTTCTTCTCAAACAAACATAAGCAATAAGCTAGTAGTAAAAAAAAAAATTGTAGTAATAGTATTTTTTTAATGGAGTGAGAATAATTCCATAGCTCTAACTGCATTTACTTAATTTAAGTATTTTCATGTCAGTTTACTTTTGATTATCTTCTTTTACTACACACATAAGTACATGAAATGAATTTGTTCATTCTATTCTAAGTCCAGTGACTATACTTGGCCGTCCTAAAGAATTAGTGCATAAGAGCATAATGCAATAATCCTCTTTCAAAAGAAACTTAATTTACAACTTAAAAAACATTGACTATAAGAGGGTAGAAAACTTTGAAAATGCAAACGCTAATGTTAAGAGCTGTTTCCAACACACTGAAGAGTTTGAGATAATTTTAAGAGTAGTGTCTATCTTCTCTAAGGAGCTCAGTTGACATGTCTCAATTCTATATTGGAGCCTCTTGATCATTTTAACTTCCACATTCCCAGCTGATCTTATTAGATCCAAGCAGTCTGTCCTTAATATTTTCAGGGATGTAAAAGGAGGTCCACTAGCCTGTGGTCTTCCTGTTCCACCCCAGACTCCATCTAGCACTGCGGGGACTCGGCCAAGAATGTGGAAACCACTGCACACACCAGCCCCTATTGTTACCTCAGACAGCTTTTCAACGACCTCTTGGGCCTAGAGTTATTCACACTGCCCTTGAAAAGATATATCCAAGAAATGGGCCTGAACTGTTCCTCTACACAGGCTCTGGCAGTTGGAACAGGGAATTCTGGAGTCTATCTAGTAGCCAATGCATGTTCTAGACAAGGGAGATGCTATGGCTATGAGTGGTTAGTCATGTTTCCATGACCCCATATGCTCCTCATCACACACAATGGTGATCAAAAGCACAAGGCCCAACACAGGTACTCAGATGTACCCTCAAAGGGCAGCTCCAGAACACAATAATCATCAAGACTTACATACTGGCTCAATTAGAAACCTTCTTAAAGCTCTGCCAATCAGCCTATCTCAGTGAGGAACACATCAGCTATCCCATCATTAATATTCTAAAATGACAACCAAGTCAGTGGCCAGGCTGCACTTTCCCTGAGCTTTACATTCCCGATTAGATCCAGCTCCAACCGCACCAGCAGACCACTTCTAAATGCCATATAACCTACAAAGGAAACAATGAAAACACAAAAGGTTGAACTAACTCAATCTTTTGACAGATACTGCCCTGACCTACCTGGAAAGAATGCAAAAGTTAAATTCAACCATATCACAGGGTAGTTCAGAGAGACACAGGCATATTAGCAAGTTGAATAATACTGTAGCTACTTATTAGTACTAATAATAGAGCAACTATTAAGAACAGCACTTTATGTAGGAGGCATCATAGGCAAAAAGCAGTTTCCCCATTGCTCCGAGCATTAGCCTACAAATAAGCAAAAGGAATCATCACACTCACTCACTAGGCATCTGGTCATTAATGAAAAACGCTCTACATAATTTAGTATCAAACACATTTTATCTTATTTTATTCTTCCTGTCCCACTATATCCATCTGCTAAAATTTTCTTTTGCTTCTCCTCTAAGGAAGCTGTTTTCTATTTGTGCCTTCCTGAATTTTGTCCTATTTCCTGGGCAAACATGGCCTTTTCAGGATTCTAAGACTTTGTGTAGGCTGTTTCCTTTGGCTACTTCTTCACCTGGCAAATTCCTGTTTAAGCTTCAGAATCCAGATGAAATACTTCTCAGTTCCCTAACCCACTCAGATAGAGCTAGTGCCTTCACTAACGCATGTATATAGCCCCTTATTAATACCTACAGCAATATATCCAATGGTGCATTGACTGAATATCTAGACCACTGGGGCATAACCTCCTCTGGCGGAGGGACACGGTCTTGCTATTCTTTGAATCTTCCCAGTCATGCACATAGTAGGTTTACTTCTGTGTATGTATTCAAAGCATAAAATGTCTTTAAATACAGTAACTTCTGTTCAGCATCTTTGTAAGTACTGGATAAAAGAAAAGGCTGAAAGTAACATTAGTGATTTTGTTTCTAATTTTATGTAGATTATACTCATCCTCTTACAAGTAGCCTATTTGCACAAAGAATCAAGAGTCAGCTATGTGGAAAATCTTAGTTATTAGAAACGATGTAAAAGAAACTGGAGCCTGGCCATTCAGTGCTGCAGTTCCCTATTTTGCTTTTCAGCACCTAGTGTTTACCTCCCTTGCTCTGCTGAGTAGTTAAAAAAAACAGAGAACTCAATTCAGTGAATATTACTTATGCACATAGGATCCAATTTTAATGTTCTGTAAAAATAAAGTGACTTGTAACAATACTGCATATCATTTTCTTTCTCAATACAGCAGAGGCCAGCAAAATACCAAAGTGTAAATCTCAGACACTTAATTGTATAATATACTCCTTCCTAAACAAGCCCACGTTTTCTTTGGGATTTATGTATAAAACTGGAATTTTTTAAATTCCCTGTAAGTCTATATGGCTTGCATCACCCATATCACACACACACACACACACACACACGGTTATTTCTCTCATTGGGAATAGAATGAGAAACACCACCGTTCTGGGATGGGAAAGGCAATACAAAAACAAGAGAAAAAAAAACAAGAGAAGGAGGCCTATTGCTGAAAAGCCATTATGTAAATGGAGCATTAAGATGTGTTTCTGTGCATATGTGAATGCACACATGATTATATATATGTGTGTTGGTCCAACAAAAAGATAGAACGTAAGACTGATACAGCAGGTTTTCTCAGTGGTAACTTGGAATCAACTAAGAACAGATCTAGAAAATTACCCAAGCTCTTTCATGTTTTCTCTATGCTGACTGTAGCTATATCACTTCAAGGTCCCTGTAAAACCAACAGCCAAGAACTATTCTCCTCATTCTTCACACTCGACCCACACCTGAGAATAAATTCACAATGTAGAAGCAAATCAACACCCTAAAAAACATGGAACATTTAAAGAAGAGCAATATTGTCCAAAATCAGCCAAATGTATTATCAAAAGGCCAACTCCCACCT
This sequence comes from Mustela nigripes, assembly GCF_022355385.1. Taxonomy (NCBI): domain Eukaryota; kingdom Metazoa; phylum Chordata; class Mammalia; order Carnivora; family Mustelidae; genus Mustela; species Mustela nigripes. Next base: position 125,208,529 of record NC_081569.1, on the reverse strand, counting down.
TAAAACATGAGTCATTACGGCATAAAAAGAGTCTTCCCACATGCACTCTATCCTCTGGAAATTGGCCTCAACCATAATTTAGAAAATACATAAAATCCTACCCTCCAGTAAGTAAGTCAGTAGGCCAAAAAACAAATTGTTTTTGAGCTCCTATTACCTGTCAGGCATTGTTCTACTAGGCAGGGGCAACGCATATTATAATTAAAAAATAAAAAGAAGTTAATTTCAAACACTGATAAAGGCAATGAGAAAAATATATGAGCATGTAAGAGCAAGTTGCAATTGCTGAAGATGGCTTCTCTGTGGAGGTGAAACTGAAGTCAAGAATGATGACAAGGAAAAAGACTAGAGGAGGAGCATTCCAAATACCAGGACCGAGTACAAATGGACCAAGGCAAGAATGAGCCTGGTGGACTAGAAATTAGTTTTAAAAAAAAAAAAGAAAAGAGGAGCCAAGGAGACTATGTCATTAGAGGATGTTAAGCCAAGGGGTTCCTTGATCTACTTTACATAACAGCCATTTACTTGCTGTATTACCTTGGGAAAATTACTTCTCTGTACCTGAGTTTTCGCATCTATACAACGGGGACAGTAACATCACTTACCACATACTGTTGTGGTAAAGATAAAATGAGTTAACATTGCAGTACTTAGAATAACGCTTGGCAGTATACCTTCTGCTCCCCTCTCACTTTCTTCTTCTTCTGGAATCCCAATTATTCTAATGTTGTTTCGTCTTATGGTGTCACTTATCTCTCGAATTCTCCCCTCGTGGTCCAGTAGCTGTTTGCCCCTCTTTTGATCAGCTTCTTTATTCTCTGTCATTTGGTCTTCTATATCACTAATTCTTTCTTCTGCCTCATTTATCCTAGCAGTGAGAGCCTCCATTTTAT